>NC_056745.1:428290755-428413255 GCF_019279795.1 Protopterus annectens | reverse complement strand
GGGCACAGCCCCCCACATGGGGGATGCAGTGGGGCTTGCCCCCATGCAGAGTAGTGTTTACATTTTTTTGTGTGTATTTTTAAATTTAATTTTGTTTACTTTAGCGAAAGTGCATGTTCGATGTTATGTACTTTCGCTAAAGTGGGTTTGTGAAAGTGCAGTTTGATGAAGGGCTTTTTTATGTTAAGCTGCACATTAAGGTTAGGGTAGAGTTAGGTTAGGATTAGTATTACTAAGGTGGAGCAGGTAGGCACAGCAAAGCCAGCTTACACACAGGTGTGGTGGAGTATTAATAAAGGTTAGTATCCATGGTCTCATTTGTGCAAACCCCTTGAAGGTGTTTTCCTTTTGGAGATGGTTTCAAAAGGATTTCATAAATGAGATAGTGCTCTTTATTGTGAAAATATACATAAAACATGTCTTATAAAGTGATTAAACACTTGGCCCAGTACTGATCATAGCAGAAATACCAGTCAAAATTTAGTGCAAAGGATTGAGGATATTAACCAGTAGCAAGCTTCATCCTGTCACACTTTCTTTGATTCCTTAAGTCTTTACTGTGCTACTATCTGTCTGAACAGCACTCTTAACAGACATTGGTCATGGGCACCTTTGGTGGGATTAGACAGTAAACATTAAAAATATTATAATTACATCACACAGTAGGAGAAGAGTTTCAGCTGTGGTGCTTGAAAAGGTGGGGGCAAGGGGATGCACATGGGAGGGATAATGATGGGTAAGGGGCAATGAGATGGAAAACATGCTGGAGAAATATATGGGAGATTGGTGGGATGCAGTGGGGAGAGGAGAAGTTTATAAGGAATATTTGATGGGGACGTATCAGAGGTTATGTGGGTAGAAGAAGAAAGGAGTGAGGTACATTGGTGGTTTGTATAAAAGGGAGATAAAAGGGAGTTGTACAGTGTTGATAAGTTTAAGACCTTGCATCAGATGAAGGAAGGAGGGTTGTTATATACAGCAATAGCAAAGAGACAGAGATAGGGAAAATAGGGGGCAGAAGTAGTGGTTAGGAGAAAAGAGATGGGGAAGGTAATGAAAGAGGACTAAGGAAGAAATTGAAAGATACGGCATATTCATATGTAACTGGAGATATGGAGGGACTCAGGGAGATGAAGAAATTACATTCGTTCATCTACCAGGACATCTAGCTGAGACATTAAGTCCAGAAGTTATTTTCTGTTTTGGGGCAGTAAATTTTATGTGAGTATGAGATTTTTTTTCAAGATTTATTTATTTATTTTATTTTTTCAAGCTAATGTGGAAGAGGATTATCAGATTGTACTTTTAAATATAACTGCATTGGGCAAAGACTTGAGGACAGAGTGCTGCATTTGTTTGCATTCTCAAATGGAACTTGCTATGAAATAAGATAGTGGTAAGGGGACACTAGAGGAGATAGTGATAAGGGGACAATAGAGGAAGAACACAAAACTCGAGGATGGACAAGGTCATTCTAACTTTGAGATGGAGTCAACCTGTGAGAAACATTCTTTAGATCACAAGACTCAGCAGAATCCCAATGTTTAGTATGCATAATGATTAGATAAAAACAAATGCTAACACACCACTGCAGCATCTCAAGAAAAAGCAGAGCACAGCCAGCTTGCAAACAGTAACAGAAAGATAAATAGCACTGTTGCATTTTTAGAAAAGATTGTATATTATTTGCTTCTGCATATACTTGATTAGATGGCACACTGTCTTCAACAGTTAGACTTAGCCCTACTATAGATCGACTTATAGAACTGAAAATACGGTATACAATAATGTCCTAAAATGTCCCTAAACTGTAACAAAGCTTTTGGAAATGACGGATTAACATCCGACTTCTATAAAGTTTCTTGATAAAATAAACAAATTGTCTGTAGATGGTATGTTCTGTAATAACAATTATAGTTCATCTACTATGAAAAAGTGTCGCAAATCCATCTCATTGTAAGCTGATATCCTTCCAACAAAGTGCGACAAAAAAAATGAACAAAAATATTACAAAATAATTTAACTGATTGATAAATGGAATGATACACTCTATGCAAATAACATTTTGATAGGAGTAAATGGATTTTGAAGAACCTTTTGGAAAACATTGGATTTTGGTAGAATACATCTGAGCATGTGGTTTCTGTAAGGATCAAATACCCTCACGAAACCAATGGAGAGGTTTTGTAACTGTATCCCACTTACTTATATAATAAACTCCAAAGTAACTACATTCAGGAAAAGAGAATTCCCTCCCTATCAACCTCTAGCTAACAGAATTCATTTTGTACACTCTAGTATCACTGAATAAGTACTATTTGACAAAATGGCCTACTCTTACTGCAGATGGGAGCTAAACTTGACTGGCTATGGAAAATGTCTGTCAATGAGCACAAATCCCAAATCTCCTTCATTCAGTTTAGAAAAAGCATTTATTTTTTTTACAATGGCATTACAAACTCTCCCCCTCTGAATTTGTTAGTAAGACAAAAGAAGAATTATATACAAATTCCTGGCAAATATTTCCACAAAGAGGATCAATTCTCTAATCCTTTTACAGGTTGCTTTATGTATTCTGGGAGAACGGATCTGACTCTTTCCAAAACCCAAGTCCATTTCTATATGATTAATGGAAACTGCGTGATAAAGGGTAACCTTAAATATCAAAATAAGAATGCATTCTGGATGTGGGTGAAAACCATCCTACCTTAGAATGTAGCATTTCCATTAGTTACACAAGCAGCTAAGAAATTCACAGGAAAATTGTCTGAATAAAGTAATGGTTCACTGGAGATGGAAACAGTCTGACAGCATAGTGCAGATAATTGAGACCATAAGGTAATGATGAGCTTAATCCTCTAGTACTGAGTTTGATTCCTTAAGCTTCTGTTTTTCTACATTAGGATTTTAAGCAAGTCACTTAAACAGTAATCCTGGGTTGTCTTTACAATAAGAGACTTTTGTTTAGGGGGTGATGCTTGATTAACAAATGAACATCAAACAAAAATTAAAACTAACATATTGCCCTTAATCCAGAAGAATGTCTACCTTAAAGTTAAAGAACTCACCATCAAATATCATTTTCTGGGTGTCGTTCCAGTTCATGAAGTCATAAAGCAGTTAATCAATCACTGGAGGGTAGAACACCTCATGATAAGCAAGAAATAGGAGTTTTCTTTTAAAGTAAATTCCTGGCAATTATGAAGAAACCATGTTCCCCTCACTGCAGATACTTCTGAGTAAATACCCAGAACCCCCCCCCCCCGCCAAAAAAAAACAGATTTGAATTGGGCTGCAAAGCTACTTTTGCTTCTGTGCACTTCTCCTATACATGCACAAAAGGAGAATTAACATCATCATTAGAGACAGAGAAATGTGCTGTAGCTTAGAGATTTCACACATAAATGTTGTCTTTTTGTCTCTGCTAAAGTTTTTTTTCTTTCTAATGCTTCCCTCATAGCAAGATCTCTATTTCCATTTCATCTGAATGCACAAATACCTTTTCTGATTCATCAGTAAATCACAAGGAGAATATATAAAATTCAGTTAAAAGAGTTATTCAGTATAAGCAAGTTATTTTGGTGCCATATGTGTTTCATAGTGCAGTGACTTTGCTATCTGCATTTATGTTTGCATCTTAAGCAAGCCACCTAATTTGAATAGTTTTTGTTCTTCCTGTTTTGCGTGCTTTGCCACCTAATTTGAATAATTTTTGTTCTTCCTGTTTTGCGTGCTTTGCTGTACTTGGGAAGTTTCTGATGTAACATGAGCATCACAGAAACGCGATATATAAACAGATAAGGAGGATGGAAAAAAAGTGTCAAGACATCAAAAAATATCCCCTGAGATTTGTTGGGTTCCAAGCCAAGCACGTCTCCTGACTGTGACAAGAAATGACTTCAGACCTCTCCGATGCAAATGTTGCAACAAAGACACTTAGTTACCAAAGACTCCATTTCATCTGCAGTAGATGTTTACTTGGAGATGTCCTTATTGTCACAGTAAAGTAATAAATGAAATGTGCACTTCATGTGATATAACAAAACTCTGATAATGCACTATGTGTGTTAAATAATCAATAGCCCCCTAATGTCTGGGACAGAAGATATATATATATATATATATATATATATATATATATATATATATATATATATATATATATATATATCGTCTTCCTGTATGTCACCACTACATATTCGTTCATATGAGGCATGCTGATAACTGCACTAATTTTCTTCACAAAGCTATTAGTCGAATGTGAAACAGCTGCGTTCTACATATTTCAATTTGAACATAAATTTTACCTCTGTGTAGGGATACTTCCTATGCCTTCTTGGAAGAAGGAAGATGGGCTTCTGGATCCTTCCAGATCACATTGTCAGGTTTTGAAACACTTATACTAATGAAGTAACAAACCAAGGCTGACATTTTGGTTCTTAACACTTAAAAGTAACTCTTCTTGTGTGAGCGGCAACATCTTTTAAAAGCTAACAATAAAATTCTTATTTGCTCTAACTGTGACCTGAAATGGGAAGTTTTATACAAGGTAATCTGACAAAAAGGACTGTTTGTGGTCCATAGTAGTGTGTCTGCCAATGAGGGATTATGAATAATAAAAAGTCCTTTTCACCGGATGTGGATGAAGGGAGCTCAGTATTACTTTCTCTTTTATATATAAATGAGGAAAATGTGGATTTAACAAATAATTTAGGGGTCCATCACAGGTGCTGCAGAAACATTTTGACTGATATATTACTTCAATGCAGTGTGTACTCTAAGGCGTGTACCTTTCCATCTTCCTGTACTATGCTAAAATATTTCTGCATGACAAGAGCCTAGCATTCAGGCCTGGCCTCCACTGGTTCCTGAAATAGGAAAGGGACCCAACAAATGCTCTTTAATCATTTTCTAAACTATGGACTCTTGTAAAATGACTCACTTTTAAGAGATTTCTCAATTCCAGTAGAACCATACTCAAGATCTGAAGCAGAATCAGCTCTCAAGGTCACAGTCAGTTTCTTTAACACTTTAAGGGCTCTTGGAGAACTTTGTCACCACTAACATATACTGTCATCCATCTAAATGTCACATTATGTCATTTCAGAATGGGAAAAGGAATGTGGACAAGCACCACAGACATGGGCTTTGTATTTTTTATTTTATTTTTATTTATTTTATTTTACATTTGATGTCCGGGAAAGTCTGACTGGACACAGGTCCATTTTCAGAGGAGGCCCGGGGAGAAAATCTCCACTTAAAACAATGCTAACAAATAACATTTTATAAAATACATCACTGTCTTCTTAATGCATACAAATACTATATCTGAACATAATTCACATTTCTTCACAGACATGTGTAAAGATACATTACTGTATTCTTAAGGCATACAAATAGTATATAGGAACATATAAAACATTTCTTCACAGACATACAAGTCAATACTTTCAGAATAAAACATTGTTAGTTAAGAATAAGTATTCAGAGGTTAGGCACTACTAGGTGATCCTTGGCAGAATTCTTGCATCACTGCAATGCAGTGAATTAGCCTGGGAGTCAGATGGGCACAGCCAATTGTTAAAATAGTGGGTTTTTGAGTAGTTTCTTAAATTGTGCAGCAGAACTTGTAGAAGTTATGTGTTTTGGAAGTGAGTTCCAGATTTTTGCTATTGTACAGGCAAAAAGAGATTTCCCGGCTTCATTCTTATGTTTGATGACCTTTATGAGATTTTTGGTCTGTTGATCTTAAGGCTCGGTGGTGGTGTAGGGTTATATTAGATCTTGTAGTATGGGGGTTTTGCTAGGGAGGTAGTACAGCTTGTGGGCTCTGGAGAGTTGAGTAGTAAGTAGTTGGGCAACTCAAGCCAGTTGAGATGTTTGAGGGAAATACAGTGATAGGCTCTATTAAAGGCATCTGTAGCAAACTTGGCAATCTTGTTATAGCAAGATGCCATTTTATTTTGTTCACTGTGGTGAAGATTAGTCAGGATTGGGGAGGCATACAGTAGGGTGGATAATAGGTGGATTCTTGAAATAGTGGCTTTCGTATAATTGGTCATGTATTGCTTATTCCTATACAAGAGACCAAGCTTTTTGTGAACCTTTTTGATTGTTTGGGCTATGTGTACGTCAAATTTGAGATTGTTATCGATTACTACTCCTAGGATTTTAGTGTGGGCTGTTGGGGTGATTGAGGTATTATCCTTGGAGTTAATGGTGAAATCATTGTTTAGTGCATGAAATCTACCAGGATTGAAGAGAATTAGTTTTGTTTTTTTGGGATTGAGCATAAGCTTAATGCGAGAAAACCATGCTTCAGCTAGAGTAAACTTGTGTTGTGTTATTGTTTGTAGCTTGCTTAAGGTTGGGGCACAAATGATAGTAGTATCATCAGCATATTGCACTATAGAGGCAGATGGAGAGGATGCAGCTATTTGATTTGTAAATATGTAGAATAGTAAAGGATCATGAATGGAACCTTGAGGGACTCCTCTGGATACAGGTAGAAGGGAGAATAATTGGTCCTACCAAAGAATTGCTTGTTGTCGGCCTGATAAATAGCTGTTGAACCATGATATAGTGAGAGAGTTTAGGTTAAGGGTAGATAGAGTTTTGAGAAGCATGCTGTGGTTGACCATATTAAAGGCTTTGGATATATATATCGTCTTCCTGTATGTCACCACTACATATTCGTTCATATGAGGCATGCTGATAACTGCACTAATTTTCTTCACAAAGCTATTAGTCGAATGTGAAACAGCTGCGTTCTACATATTTCAATTTGAACATAAATTTTACCTCTGTGTAGGGATACTTCCTATGCCTTCTTGGAAGAAGGAAGATGGGCTTCTGGATCCTTCCAGATCACATTGTCAGGTTTTGAAACACTTATACTAATGAAGTAACAAACCAAGGCTGACATTTTGGTTCTTAACACTTAAAAGTAACTCTTCTTGTGTGAGCGGCAACATCTTTTAAAAGCTAACAATAAAATTCTTATTTGCTCTAACTGTGACCTGAAATGGGAAGTTTTATACAAGGTAATCTGACAAAAAGGACTGTTTGTGGTCCATAGTAGTGTGTCTGCCAATGAGGGATTATGAATAATAAAAAGTCCTTTTCACCGGATGTGGATGAAGGGAGCTCAGTATTACTTTCTCTTTTATATATAAATGAGGAAAATGTGGATTTAACAAATAATTTAGGGGTCCATCACAGGTGCTGCAGAAACATTTTGACTGATATATTACTTCAATGCAGTGTGTACTCTAAGGCGTGTACCTTTCCATCTTCCTGTACTATGCTAAAATATTTCTGCATGACAAGAGCCTAGCATTCAGGCCTGGCCCTCCACTGGTTCCTGAAATAGGAAAGGGACCCAACAAATGCTCTTTAATCATTTTCTAAACTATGGACTCTTGTAAAATGACTCACTTTTAAGAGATTTCTCAATTCCAGTAGAACCATACTCAAGATCTGAAGCAGAATCAGCTCTCAAGGTCACAGTCAGTTTCTTTAACACTTTAAGGGCTCTTGGAGAACTTTGTCACCACTAACATATACTGTCATCCATCTAAATGTCACATTATGTCATTTCAGAATGGGAAAAGGAATGTGGACAAGCACCACAGACATGGGCTTTGTATTTTTTATTTTATTTTTATTTATTTTATTTTACATTTGATGTCCGGGAAAGTCTGACTGGACACAGGTCCATTTTCAGAGGAGGCCCGGGGAGAAAATCTCCACTTAAAACAATGCTAACAAATAACATTTTATAAAATACATCACTGTCTTCTTAATGCATACAAATACTATATACGAACATAATTCACATTTCTTCACAGACATGTGTAAAGATACATTACTGTATTCTTAAGGCATACAAATAGTATATAGGAACATATAAAACATTTCTTCACAGACATACAAGTCAATACTTTCAGAATAAAACATTGTTAGTTAAGAATAAGTATTCAGAGGTTAGGCACTACTAGGTGATCCTTGGCAGAATTCTTGCATCACTGCAATGCAGTGAATTAGCCTGGGAGTCAGATGGGCACAGCCAATTGTTAAAATAGTGGGTTTTTGAGTAGTTTCTTAAATTGTGCAGCAGAACTTGTAGAAGTTATGTGTTTTGGAAGTGAGTTCCAGATTTTTGCTATTGTACAGGCAAAAAGAGATTTCCCGGCTTCATTCTTATGTTTGATGACCTTTATGAGATTTTTGGTCTGTTGATCTTAAGGCTCGGGTGGTGGTGTAGGGTTATATTAGATCTTGTAGTATGGGGGTTTTGCTAGGGAGGTAGTACAGCTTGTGGGCTCTGGAGAGTTGAGTAGTAAGTAGTTGGGCAACTCAAGCCAGTTGAGATGTTTGAGGGAAATACAGTGATAGGCTCTATTAAAGGCATCTGTAGCAAACTTGGCAATCTTGTTATAGCAAGATGCCATTTTATTTTGTTCACTGTGGTGAAGATTAGTCAGGATTGGGGAGGCATACAGTAGGGTGGATAATAGGTGGATTCTTGAAATAGTGGCTTTCGTATAATTGGTCATGTATTGCTTATTCCTATACAAGAGACCAAGCTTTTTGTGAACCTTTTTGATTGTTTGGGCTATGTGTACGTCAAATTTGAGATTGTTATCGATTACTACTCCTAGGATTTTAGTGTGGGCTGTTGGGGTGATTGAGGTATTATCCTTGGAGTTAATGGTGAAATCATTGTTTAGTGCATGAAATCTACCAGGATTGAAGAGAATTAGTTTTGTTTTTTTGGGATTGAGCATAAGCTTAATGCGAGAAAACCATGCTTCAGCTAGAGTAAACTTGTGTTGTGTTATTGTTTGTAGCTTGCTTAAGGTTGGGGCGGCACAAATGATAGTAGTATCATCAGCATATTGCACTATAGAGGCAGATGGAGAGGATGCAGCTATTTGATTTGTAAATATGTAGAATAGTAAAGGATCATGAATGGAACCTTGAGGGACTCCTCTGGATACAGGTAGAAGGGAGAATAATTGGTCCTACCAAAGAATTGCTTGTTGTCGGCCTGATAAATAGCTGTTGAACCATGATATAGTGAGAGAGTTTAGGTTAAGGGTAGATAGAGTTTTGAGAAGCATGCTGTGGTTGACCATATTAAAGGCTTTGGATAAGTCTAAGAATACAGAGGATACAAAAAGTCCATTGTTTCTATGGGTGTTGACTATGTTGGTATATGACAATATGGCTGTTGTGGTACTATGGGAGGGTCAAAACCCATGTTGGGATGATAATATAAGGTTATTTTAAGGAGGTATTGCATTAGTTGTGTATGTACTACTCTTTTTAGTATTTTTGATAAAGGTGATAAAATTGCAATTGGGTGGTAGTTGGTAAGCTCAAGGGAGTTACCGCCTTTGTGGAGTGGAATAATATGAGATATTTTCCAGAGGTTACATACTTTGCATTCAGATATGGATCTATTTATGAGGATAGACACGGGGTAAGATATGGTATCAGCTGATAGTTGAAGGAAATCAGCGGGAGGTTTGTCAGCAGACAGTGTGGTAGGTTTCACTTTTTTGAGGAGTTTAGTAATGAGTTGTGTAGGTGCTGGAGTGAAGAAAAAGCTAGGGGGAGTTTGTTATGTAATAGGGGTAGTAGGGGTTGGGGAAAATGTGGGAATGGGTGTGCTATTTAGGTTATTAGATAGGGCTAGGACTGTTTCAGTAAAGAATCTGCTGAATTGGGTGGGGATGTCCTCTTTGCCAGTTGGTACTATGGCTGTGGGAGTGCTGGTTATACCTGGGTGCAGTAATTTATTTATTGAGGCCCAGAATTTCTGAGGGCCATGGGAGTGTTTTTCTTGTAAGGTTTTGTAGTAATTGATTTTATCGAGTTTTATATGTTTTGTGGTCTTGTTCCGGAGTGCTAAGAGGTTTTGTTTTGTGGTAGTGGTTTTAAGTTTATGAAACTGAGCCCAGGCTCTATCTCTGTCCTTCATTATGGTTTTAGTTTCTTTTGTTAACCAGGGGGGCATAGTTAGTTTTAACTCTGATGGTTTGGGCTGGTGCATGACAGTTTAGGATTTTGAGAATGTTGAGTTAAAGTAGTCTACCACTTCATCTAGGGGTAGGTGTTTTAGGGGAGACCAGTCACAGTGTTTTAGTTCATTATTTAGGTCCTTGGCTTTGAAGTTCTTTTTGTTGTGAACTGTTCTGAGGATGGGTTGTTTACAATGTTGGGTTTTATTCCTAATATGGTAGGTTGATTGGTGATCGCTTAAATTGTCAGGTAGGCAGCCTGACTGGTATGCTAAGGTGTGGTCAGACAGAAGTATCCAATCTAAGATGGATTGTCATTTAGTTTTCTTATCAACTCTTGTGGGGGTGTCTATGGCTTGGGTAAACCCATGAAGATTAATATGGGTAGAGGGATTGTATTTGGTAAAGTCAAACTAGTCAATATTAAAATCTCCTAAGAATATGGTCTCTTGTGGATGGGAGATAGACATCCAATGTAGCAGGTTCTCCATAGTGTCAACATTGTTTCCTGATGGGATATAGGCACCTGCTATAAATATATGTTTGCTAAAGTTTAGTTTTAATTTAGCAAGAATGAGTTCTATATCATTGATGTATTGGGAGTTGTTGTTAAGCTGTTCCAATGTGAGATGATTTTGAAACAGAATGGCTATGCCTCCTCCTTTTTTCCCTTACCTATCTTCCCATATAATATTGTAGCCAGGTGGTGTGATCTCATTATCATGGTAGTCTGGTCTAAGCCAAGTTTCTGTTAGTATGGCTAAATCTGGTTTGTATAAAGCCAATAGGGCATGGAGGTCCTGAACTTTGTTAAGTATACTTCTTACATTAATGTTTAAGAGAAGAAGAGAGGAGGTTGGCCTGCTATAAAGAGGATTTGGTTGGTTTAGGTTTGAGTGGAGTGAACTGTTGGGTCCTGGGTTGGGGTGTATGTCTCCACAAGAGAGTTTTTGAGTTAGATATAGGTACTGCTTAAGCAATTTTTGTAGTATTTTATTTTGTTTCTGGGATAAGTAGGGGTTAATTTTGTTTGCTGGTTTGTTATTAATGTAGGAGTAATGATGAGTTGGAGTAAGGTCACATGGAAATATAGGGAACTGTTTCAGTTTTAGTGTATTGGCTATGGTATCTGTTTGCCACTGGGTTGGATTGGTGAGATGAAGTTGTGTGATAGGATGTAAGGATGGATAACAAGGGAAGAACAAAAATAGTTAATGTGTAGAATGCTACCTTTAGGTGCAGGAAAGCCATTTTATTATTTTGTTTCTTCTCTTTCTATGTTACCTTTTGTAGTGGGGAGGAGTGGTGAGTGAGAGTAGGAATTATTGGGTGGACGGCAGAGGAGCAGTTAATGGAGTTAATGACAAGGGTGTGTTGTGGTATGTTTGAGTGGGGAGTGATGGTGTGGTTAGATTGATTAGGTGTGTGAGCTAGGGTGGGTCTGGCTAGTGGCTATAAGTATAATTGCAATATGGGTGGGTGGGAATGGGGGTAGGGTAGGGGAGTGGAGTGAGCGTAGTGAACGGAGTGGGGCTGCACTATCCTAGAGGAGCAGCAGCAGCAGTTATGGAAAACAATTTGCTAGTAGAGGGCGATGGATTGGATTTTGCTGATTAGCAATTTACTTTCCTAGTAAAGCTACCTTACACCTAACTTTCTGCTATTTACTTTCCTCAGAAAGAGATAAAGGCATGGTGGTACAGCGGTAGCATTGTTGCCTCACAGCAAGAGGTTCTCCTGTTAGATTCCCGGCTTGAGTGCCTTATGTGTGGAGTCTGCATGTCCTCCCCACGGTTGAGTGGCCTCCGAAAGACATGCATGAATGGGCTGAAGGTTGGGCATTGGGCTGGCAACTCAGCACCATAAAAATTTACTGCCAATAATTAGCAGACCGGAGTTCCGCTGTGGTGACCCCTTTAACCAGGAAAAGATGAAAAGACAAACAACAACTTTCCTCAGAAAGAGATACTATGTCTAAATCTTTGAGAAGGGAATGAGTACAGGATATCTGGGGCTAGACTATGGAGGTAGATGGGGGGAACTCTGGCAGGGCAGGGGGGCACAAGGTCTGAAGTAGTAAAGCTAGAGTCTAAGTGAGTGAGGAAGTAAGTGGGATGACAGGCAAGAGAAGGAAGTAGAGGTACAAGGGGGATACAGTGGGAGATAGGAGGGAAAGAAGAGAGCAAGGACAGAGAAAGATCAGTGTGGGATAGGAAGATAGGTGACTAGGCTAAAGGCTGACTAACATCCACCTGTGGGGTGGGGATGCACATCAATGTTATGTAGCTGACCAAGAGCAGTACTCAATGGGGCACAAAAATAGGTCAATACAGTCAGGAGTATGTCTTATTAACACTGAACATGCGTTCAAATACTGTTGCTGTAGAGTGATTCCTTCAATTGAACTGAATTTCCAGATTACAGCTCCAGTGTACTTAATTATCACTTCCATTCTCAATGAGAAATGTGAAAACCAGAAATATGGCGGTACAGTGCCAATGGACAGAACAAGATAGTTACTTGTAGTCTTTAGGTTGTTTGGGTATTGTCATGCTATTTACAATTGTTTGTTGTAAGATCTGCATTAAGATGTGACTTATTCATGTTGTACTGGACATTTGTTAATTGTCTAATAGGGTTCTGAACATGTTAAAAACGAAATATGGTACTACAGTAATGTACAAGTGTGACAGAAGCATTATGCGACATCTGACTATGGTTATGCATTAAAAAGCAAATGCTAAAACTCTCAAGACATCAGCAGGCAAGAAATGTGCTTCAAACTCACCTTTCATGGTGCTGAGAGTTATGTGATCTCTAAAAGTTTCTTTGTGCACAGACTTACTTTGTGACACAGATGATAACACTGGGATCTTTTATGAAAAAGACTCCAAGTGTGCCAATATAAGCCATAATGCATACAGTTATGGGGTTTAGGACATGTTCATTTGAGGAAAGCAATGGTGCTGTAAAGTCCCCTGTGTTCCTATCATGAAGTATATTTGATGTGTGTCTGATTGCCTGGACATAACAGTCAGTATTATTATCATAAGGAGATGATTTGGACTTTTCCACCAATTTTTTTCATAATGTACATTTATGGCCCACAGTGTGCTATGGATAGATGTGATGTGGGAGTTGTGGAAACTGTGGTGAGAGAGAAGCTTCAGAAGTCAGTGAGGGATCTCATCAGAATTAGTGACAGACTCATGGCATTCAGACTGCATTGTAATGATAGGGCAGTATTCATAATCTCAGCCTATGCCCCAGAGCAGGGTTGTGATAGTGAGGAAAAGAGTGCATTCAGACAGCAGTTGCAGGACCTACTAGATAAAGCAAGACTGCATAAATTGGTGTTGATAATGGGTGACTTGAATGCACATATTTGACATACAGAACAGGATATGAGGACTGCCTTGGCCCACATGGGTGGGGCAAAAGGAATAAAGAAGGAGAGACTATTCTAGACTTTTGCCTAGCAGATGGCTTGACAGTAGCCAATGCATGCTTGAGTAAGAGAGACAGTCACAAGATCACATACAACAGTGGCCAACATACAACTCAGGTAAACTTCCTCCAAGTAAGGAAAGGGCACTGGGGTAGAATCAATGATTGCAAAGTCATCCCCAGTGAAGCAGTCAACCCACAGCATGAACCACTGGTTGCCACAATCAGCTGCAAACAGTGGTCAGAGAAGGCTTTAAGATCAACAGAGACCAGGTTGAAGACCTGGAAGTTGACTTGAAAGTACAACAGTTCAAGGAATTACAGGGTTCTAGCACCCCAAGAAGAAGAGTAAATAGGTGGAGATGAAGAAGAAAGGCAGCACCTCAGAACATCATGAGTGAGGACTACAGAACAGAAATGTGGCAAAACCAGGTATGGAAACAAGGTATATAAGGAAAGCTGGTGGTGGAATGCAAAAGCCCAGGAAGTCATCAAAAGAAAAAAGGAGAGCAGAAAAAAGTGGAAGATAGAAAATACTGACCAGGCTATGAAGGAATACTGGTTGGCTAACAAAGAAGCTAAGAAAGGAGCTGCAGTAGGCAATAAAAGGGCATTGGAGGCTCTCTACCAAATTCTGGAAAGTGACTCAGTAAGCACAAAAAACTATATCAGGTTACAAGGCAAAGACAGAAAGATAAAGAAGATTGTCAGACACCCTTCAATAAGGGATGCTAGCAACAACCTGCTCACCAGTTCGCGGGGCATCAAAGGCAGATGGAAAGAGTGTTTCCAACAGCTTCTGAATGAGGAAAACCCAGCAAAAGCTGTATTGCCTCAGCAACAGCCTATGATGAAAGAAGAAGAGGAGCCCATCCTAGAAGAAGTAAGAATAGCACTAAGGAAAATGAAGTAAGGTAAAGCAGCAGGCTCAGATGAGGTCACAGCAGATATAAAGATGCTGGGTGAGATAGGGAGAAATGGCTCCTGAGGGAACTCATAGCACTGTGGAGAGAAAGGCGTATCCCAGATGACTGGAGAATAATCATACTTGTGCCAGTGTACAAGAACAAAAGGGACATCCAGTACAGAGCCATCAAACTCCTGTCACATTGCATAAAAGTTTTGGAGAGTGTGATTGAAAAATGGATACACAGTGTAATAGAATGTAAGATGGGAGATGAGCAGTTTGAATTCACATCAGGATTCAGTACAAATAATCAGATGTTTGCAGTGAGACAGTTAGTTGAAAAGAAGCTAGAGATCAGGAAAAAGCCCAAATGGGCATTCCTAGACTTGGGAAAAGCATATGACAAGGTCCCAAGAAAGATGATCTGGGCAGTACTGCGGTAGTTCGAAGTCCTAGAAACACTGGTAGAATTAGTGCAGATTATGTACAAGGACCCAATGACTGAAGTAGGAACAGTGTTCAGTCTCACAGAGGGGTTCCCAGTAGGAGCGGACGTGCATTGGAGTTCAACTCTGAGCCCACTGCTGTTCATTCTGGTGATGGACTACATTAGCTGACAGGTCGGAGGGGACAGATTAACAAAGTTGCTGTATGCAGACGATGTGGCATTACAGGCAGACTCTGAGCAAGAACTTCAGCAAAGGATAGGGGAATGGAATGCAAAACTGAAGGCACATGGGATGAAACTAAGCACAGATAAGGCAGTAGTAATGACAGCAAACTGGGGAAATCAGAAGAAGCTGAGAATTGAGATAGAAGGGAATGTAGTGGAACAGGTAAATAGCTTCAAGTATCTGGGAGGGGTGGTTGAGGAGAAGGGAAGTCTGAATGAAGAGGCCAAAACTATAATCATGGGGGGTGGCAGCCAACTGGCATAGAGTCTCAGGTGTAGTCCATGACAGAAGAATGCCAAAGAAGAGGAAGAGTAAGGTGAACAAGATAGTGGTGTGACCAGTACTACCATACGGTACAAAAACCTGGGCAGTAAAGGCAGAGCAGATGAAGAAGCTAGAAGAGATGGAAAGTAAGAGCCTGAGAAGGGTGGTAGGATGTGCACTGTGGGACAGATGAAGAAATGAGAACATAAGAGCAGAAGCTAAAGTGGTTCTAATTGTAGAAAAGAACAAAAGAGAACAGATTACAGTGGTTTGGACATGTGCAGAATGGCAGAAGACAATCTAGGGAAGCAGATTTGTGACAGACAGGAAGAAGGTAAGGAGAGACAAGGATGTGCTGCATGGAGGTGGATGGATCGTGTGAATGAAGATGTGTGGCAGTCATGCATGAGTTTTGAAGAAGGCAGGAGGGTGGCATTGAATCAAGACAGATGGTGACAGTTGACACAATACCCCGACCTCGTGTAGAAAATGGGGAAAAGGGGGCTTATGATGATGCTGCTGCTGATGATGATGATGATGATGAATGTGATATGAAGAGCTTCATGGAAGTGGCGCTGGAGAACAAACTTTACAGCTTCAGCTTACATCCATAATCCAACTTATGACTCTACCAAAAAGGAGTATGTTGTGCAATGAGAATAATCAGGCAGCAGTGTCAGATTTAGTTATTCACAATGAAGACTCGATTACACTTAGATTAAGTAACAATTTGCTTTGAATTAACAGTCTAATAAAATGTTATTGCCAATATCTCCATAACACTGGAAGGCATTCTCTTGGAGTAAAAAGCAGAAGCAGTTCTGCTTAGTTGAGGTAGAGGTCTCAAAGTTGTTGACACTTAAGGAATGGACATGTCACAATATTTTAAGTACCGTAATATCGTATTATGCCATGGAATTCAGTAAATGGTGACTTGTTTGTAATCTCTGTATTGGTGAAATGGCTACTGAATTCCTTATTACTGATTTATTATTGAAACCCCCAAAGTGTTTATTATGAAAAATAATGACCCTCCCCAAAAAAGTAAATCTGGGACATATTTTAGGAACAGGAGCCTTCACAATGGCCTTTACCTTTAATGCAAGTTACAGAGTCAAGAGGCATCAATGATGTACTCAGGTAATCAAGAGAAGAACCGAAAAATTCCAGAATTGTTTTATGGACAAGCAAAGTTATATCGAGACTATTTTGGTGGTGTTTCTCTTCCTTTTATGTGAATAAGTACTTATGGCAAAACTAATTAGAATTTAATTAATTATTCTAAGAAACAATGCTCATGCTCCAGTAATGTAGAAGGCAGGGAGCATTACTGTTAAGGAATCTTATAGAGTAAAGTCTCAGCTAACCGGAACTCAAACAATCGGCAAAAAATATTGAAGAAATACCGTACGATTTTTATGTGTTGCACTTTCTGTTTTCCCCCACCAGAAACACACCTTACGTTTTTAGAGTTTTAGACTTTTAAAAAGGAAGATAGGCATAAATTCCCCCTCTTCCCAATCTGAGAACAAGTCAAACCCAAACAAATAGTATAGGGTACAGTATCAGTCAGGCCTATTTTTAATAGTAACTCTCAAGCAACCAGAAACTACAGTTATCCAGCATCTACCAATCCCCATGGGTGCGAGTTAAGTGAGCGCTTACTAATCATTACACTGGTTAGTAATTTGGCATGACCCTTTGTCAAAATGCACCTGAAGGTAAGATTAAAATGTGTGCCTTCCAGTCAAGCCTCCAAGAAGGTCTGAGATATATAATTGCCACCTGTGAGGAATTTTTTTACCTGACAGTCAAGAAATCAGGATTTCTGCCTGGAAATCTACTTTTGGAGAGTGCTTGTCGGGTATTTTGTGTCACTCTTAACAGGTAGCACATTGTTAAAGTTCATTTTCCCAACCTGTGTGCCTTTTTATTGAGATTTTTGATACACTTCAGTTGTGTTGCTTGTTTTAACAGGCAGCTGGAAAGATGTGATATGAGGCCATTAGCAGAGGATTAGTCAGATCAAGAAAAATCATTTCATGTTTCATTTCAGCAGAAATACACAGAACATAACAACTGGAACACTCTTTTAAAAAACAGTAAAGTAATAGATTTATTCTCCAGATGAACTTTTATTGTTGAAGTACATTTTTGCTCCAATATATAGTATTATGGATATGAGCAAAAAGATTAAAGAGAAATGTAAGGTATACATTACATTACAGGAAAGTGTACAGTGAGTACTTGTTGCCATCACATCAATATGAACTTTTAGATTTCTATTTTTTTAATTGATTGTTAAATAATATGTCATAAAACATTGTAATAAAGTCTAAAAAAGAACCCTTGTGCAAGAAAAAAAATCAAAATATACATTCTATACATTTGAAACACCCATTTAAATCTTTAAAGTTTTAAAAAAGCTAAATAAAATAAGTAAATGCCTGAGACCTTAACAGTAGTAAAAAGTTAAAGCTATGTTAGGAATCCTATAAAATAAAACTTTTGAACATGTTCAGAATATTTATAAATATTTGCTCCTCTACTGCATTTAGCACATTATTATTAATTCAATATTGTTGCCAGCATGATTAACTCTAAAAGAGAAATAGTACCTATTTACTTATTGAAATGGATGGAACAAGGGTCACCCCAAAGTCGTGGCCTTTGTTTTTGCTTCTACCAAAGATAGCAACCCTACCTCGGTGTGAATATGGTGGTATTGTTCTGGTAATAATATATGGCTAATTGTGATTCTGAAGTTCTTGCAGATCCTAAGATAGACACATTTCTTAAGAACTGGTAGAATAATTATGGCAGACTGTTATGAATAAAGAGTTTCAGAACCTGTGCTTTTACCAGATGATCCAACAAGTTTGCTTCCCCCTTGGGCCTTACAGAATGTGGCATGTGCTGGGTCTTCAGGCATTTTGAATATCCCATAAAAAAGCAGGCAATGTAGCATTAATTTATTGAAACTCCCTCAATATATCACCCCTCGCCAAACCCATTCCATCCTTTAGTAATGCTGAAATCCTCCCAGCATCTTTACAAGTAAATAAGACTAAACAAATATGCATTGCAGTAGTTTATATTCTCTCTTGCCACAACATTCCCATGCTTGAAGACTTCCTGTTCTGGTGTACTGGCAATATTACCTAGGAAACTATCATTATGAGTGATGTAAATATAAAATGGCAAGACTTCATCACCAACTCCCCAACTAATAGCATTAACCTCCAAGTCATTGCACAACCTATCTCCTCACCAACCAGAATACAAAATAATAATTGTCTAGGTGTAACCGTTGACTGAATTTTGGTATCATGCCCTCATAAATACTCCACTTCCAGAACATTCCCAAATACTCTTAGCAACCACCTACCAGTTTATACCTACAGGACTACCCTCCTCAGCAGCTAAAACCCCATACCTTCAAAACTTCAAGAAACTTAACCAAATTTGATCAGTAGCTATTTAACAGCATCCTAAAATTGTAAACTAGTCATACTTAAAAATACTACTACTGGATAATGGTATAAACCATTTTAACAAAGTCTTCTTAAACACTCTTAATAGCTTATCCCTCCTCTGAACCAAAAGGACAAAAATAAACCATGCACCCTGGCTAACCAAAGCCACAAAACAAATATTACAAAACCAAGCCTGGAAAGACTGGCATAAAAATAAAAATGAGGCCAACTTATTTACATATAAGCAACTATGAAATAAAGCAAAAAAAATAGTTGTTGTATCTTTCAGCTTTTCCCGGTTAGGGGTTGCCACAGCGGAACTCCGGTCCGCTAATGATTGGCAGTAGATTTTTACGTACCGACTTGCCAGGCCTGACGCACAACCTTCAACGAAGGTACGCCCATTCACGCATGTCTCCACAAAGAAGATGCTTTAACTGAGAATTGAACAGGCCAACATCTTACTGTGAGGCGACAACGCTACCGCAGCACCACCACCACAGCATCTAAAAAAAGTAGTGATTGCTGATAAAAACAAAAAAAAACAAAACAATAATTCACTCATCAAATATCCAGCCAAATAAATAACCCAAGAAAATTCTGGAAAACTCTCTCTACACTCCTTAATCCTGGGTCCCCACAAAACCCCTCTCCAGCCCCAGATAAAGAGCCATCTGTAATAGCAGATATGTTAAATTTCCATTTCATTGACATTAAACTTAAACGACTAGATAAGCCGACACCTAACAGAAACTCCAGCCGCATAGATAATCATACTTTATCCGAATCAGCTAATGTCCATATAAGCACTACTACCCTCCTTTACAATGAACTTCTACACCTAGCTCTGCATCACAGAATTTCTCTCTACCACCTGTTCCCACCTCACTAATACATAAACTTCTTCTAAAATTAAACCTTGTTCTTTAACCACCAATAGCCTGCCATCATAATATTTAAAACTCACTGCTGAATCAAGAGCAAACCCAGTTAGCATCCTGATAAAAAGACTGATTTCAGAGTCTGAAGTACCCAAACTCTGGAAAAAATCCATCATAATTCCATTACATAAGGGTGTCAAAAGCAATGAATTAACAAATTATTGACACATCTCTATCCTCTCCCCATTATCATAAATTCTGGAAAAATGTATACATATACAACTACTGAAACATCTATCGAATAATAATCTCCTCACACCCACCCAACATGGTTTTTGACCAGCACATAGCACATCTACTGCACCAGTATCCTTTACAGATACTGGGAACAAAGCCGTGGACTCCAGCCAATTAACTTTAGTAATGTTACTAGAACTATCAAAGGCCTTTGATACAGTATCACATCCCAAACGATTACAACAACTATCTACACTAAGATGCTCTCATCTTACCCATAAATGGTTTTACAGTTGTTTAACCAACAGACAGCAATTTGTTAGATTGCAAACTAGCATGTCACAGTGCCAGTTTAATAAAATAGGAGTCCCACAAGGATCCATTCTTGGACCTTTCCTCTTCAATATTTTCATTAATAGCCTGCATACCACTTCCCTTCAAAGTACTCTTACCCGATATGCAGATGATTCTACCATTACCTCTTCCCCAAACAATATTCAACATCTCCTAAGAATAACTCAAGATGCCTTTACCTCTATTGAAACCTGGCTAAATGAAGCACAATAACTACTTAACCCCAAAAAATCCAAACTTCTATTGTTTTCACCTAAAACACTTTCACGAGACTTCAAAATATACTTAAAAAATAAAATAGAAATAGAAATTGTAACTCGGGTAAAGCTACTAGGAATAATCATAGATGACAAACTCACCACTGAACAATGCATACTAAATGCCATTAAAAACACATATCAAATGTGGAAAACTACAGACAGAAACAGTTTATGGACAACTCTATCAAAAAAACATTCGCCAATACCTTCTTGCTCCTTATACCTCTCAACTGCACATATTTTCGCAGAATGTCCAGATTTTGCCTCATATTTTTGGCCCATTTTTCATAAAATTGTGGTTTTCTGGCAAATTTGTGGCAAATCATTAAAGTAATGACAGACATCATACCTTACAGAAAATTGATGCTAATGGAAAACCTGTTATTTAATTAACTTTCTAAGTTTATAAGAGCAATATTTAAAAATTGTTTCTATTTTTGGGCCTTTGTCCCACTTTTATTTAAAGCTTTATCCAGATTTTTTGCTCTAAGAGTTTGAGATGTATGCTCCTCTCCCCCATGTATGGTGCCCCTATCTTCACAAACCTCCATAAGTCCCTAATGAATAAGCTTCATTCATGCTATTACAAAATAGCCAAATTTGCAACTAGCAATTCCTACCCGCATGCACTAGTGTTCTGCCCTCAGTGATCTTCTCAGGCTAGAATTCCCTCATTATCTGCAGCTGATTCAACTATCTCTTACTCACAGATTAATTTACAAACCTGGCAGCTGCTCTAACTTAAGAACTATCTTACAGCCATATACCCCATCTAGAACTCTCAGTTCCACAAATAAACAGCTCTTAAACATTTACAAACCCAACAAAAGAGCTGGTTACAGCCTTTACTCTTATATCATTGCAAAACTTGGAATGCCTTACCTCCAAATATTAGTGATATAAATTCCTTTAAAGTTTTTAAATCCGCACTAAAAAATACTTTCCCCATAATCATATTTGTCCTTACTCCTTACCTAAAGACCACCACACTTAATACCTACATCTCTGCTCTCGCCCTTGTCCACTCCCCCCACCCAGGCATTTTTTATTCCTTTCATCTCTAAGCTCTCACTCTCTTCCTATCTATTTATTTATTTATTTTATATTTGTTGACTGGATCTGACTGGGCTAAAGCCCTTTTTCAGCAGAGGACCAGGAAGAAAAGCTCCACATAGTACAAACAAACAATTTCACAATTTAAAGGTGCTTTAAGAAACACTTACAGTAATACATAATGCTTAACAGTCAGAGTCAAAAGAGAAACAACCAATGCAAACAACAAGCATACAAGATTATAACTAAGAGTTAGACGTTTAGGAAATTACAGGAAAGGCATAGGAAGTTTGCTAATTAGGCTAGAAGTTTTATAATACATGAATTATTGCCAGTGTCTATAATGAGTTTATAGGGTAAACAGTATGGAGAAGAGAAACGTGATGTATCTAGGTTAGATGGATGTGTTCAGGGAGGGTGAGAACAGTGGCAGGTCCAGTGCTTTATAAAGTACTCTTTCATGGCCAATTTGAATTGTTTAGGATGTGTGAGCATTCGGATTTTGAGTGAGAGTTTGTTCCAGGCTATGCAGGGGTAGTAGCTATATTATGTTGCACCCAGTTTTAGACTTGGGTTTGTAGATGTGTAATAAATCTAGGTTTGCGCTCCGGAGATGTCTTGTGGGAGAGTAATGCAATATGAGGGAGCTTAGGGTGGGACAGAAGGCAGGCAGAAGTAGAATGGAGTGTATGATTTGGAGCGGAGAGAGAGGAGAAGCAAGTGAGGTAATTCAAGCCAATTTAAGTATTTTAAGGTGAGGCAGTGGTGGGATTTATAGGGTTGTTGAGATGCAAATCTAGCTATTTTGTGATAGGTCACCTCTAGTTTGGTAAGTAGAGAGGAGTTAGGTTTTGTGAATATTTGGGAGCATTAAGTTAAACAGGGTAGGAGGTAAGCATGCGTGAGGGAGATCCTAGCTTCTGTGGTGAGATATTTAGTCTCTTTCTTCCCTCCTTCCTTTACAGCTCTCCTGGACATCTTTATTCTCATATTACTCTAACTACTCCCTCTCTGTTTTTTATTATTTCTCCTACTACAGTGTACTCCCACCTTATCCTCCTTGTTAATTAATCTCACCCCAGTCTTCTTTTCCTTCTAGAATATAGCTATCATTCTATCTCCCTTTTCCATTTCTTAATCTAATTGTACTTTATATTAATTTTATATATGCCTGTCTGTTCCACTGCTGTATGATTTGTTCTGCTCCTTTAACAAATCTGGAACTTTAGATAGAAATTTACAAACTACATTTCCATGTCATATTTTGAGATGATATAATTATTGTATTATGCCAACTAATCTATTCATATATCTGCAAAGTGTATTATATGGCTCTATCTTTTGGAGCTTTTCTCCCAGATCCTCCACTTAAAATGGGTTTCTGACCCAGTCGGACTTTCCCAGTCACCAAATGTCAATAACTAACTAACTAACTAACTAACTAACTAACTAACTAACTAACTAACTAACTAACTAACTAACTAACCAACTAACCAACCAACTAACTAACTAACTAACTAACTAACTAACTAACTAACTAACTAAATACATAAATAAATAATCACCTGGTCAGTATTCATCTTTACAGTAACCTCTGTCATAGAAGAAAAATAACATAATTTTAAGTACTCCAAATACAAGGTTTCCAGGTCTGTCCCTTTAACTCCACTTAGTGACCTGCAGTCACCATCGCTTAAATGCATTTCCTA
Source organism: Protopterus annectens (assembly GCF_019279795.1). Lineage (NCBI taxonomy): Eukaryota > Metazoa > Chordata > Ceratodontiformes > Protopteridae > Protopterus > Protopterus annectens. The sequence continues at coordinate 428,389,965 of NC_056745.1, read as the reverse complement.
GTGCATGTTTTCAGAATGCTACAGTGGTTCATTTGTTAGTATCACTGCCTTACAGTACATGTCTCTCTAGTCTCGATCTTGGCAGCCTTCTGTTTCTGCATTCTCTTCCTGTATCATTGTTGATTTTTGCCATGCGCATGCATGTGTGTGTGTGTGTGTGTGTGTGTGTGTGTGTGTGTGTGTGTGTGTGTGTATGTGTGACAGAGATTAGTCTCTATCTCTCTGTCCTGGGATAAGGTTCTGCTGCTTTGCAGCCTTGAACTGAATAAGGCAAAAATGCATGGATGTTTTCAAAATTGTCTTGATAGATGTTGAAATCTTTGTTTGTATACAGTTTCAGTACTTATAAAAACTACCCGCTCTAGCATTGAGCTTCGTTTACATGGCTGATCAAAAGAAAAGGTGACAAGGGAAATTCAGTGGAAGACAACTGTGGTGGAGCTTTAGGGAGAACAGAATCAACCACACTTAAAAGTGTTACCTCATAACATGCAATAAAACTGAATTGAATGTGGCATAGCGACTTGTTATTAATTCCGTTAAGAAAGCAACAGCCGCATACAGCATATACTTGCTGTTAAAACTAAGGATAATAGCAAAGCCTTTTCTAATTACTTTAGAAAAATGAGAGGTAAATCCTGGAAAGTTGCAATCTGAAAACAAGAACTTAATTTTCTCATGTTCATAAGAGGTCATTAGAAGCCCAGTAAATCAGTTTAGTGCCAACATGCATTCCACCAGTAATATTTCTGCTACTCAAAGCTGGCGTTAGGCACCAGCAAGCCCTGTGGTCACTGGGAACCCCTTGGTCTTGGCGACCCTCAGCTACAGCAAGTTATCTTACTTTGATATTTTGTAACGCGTCAGTCAAACCAAGACGACTAGTACAGCAATCTTATGTACTTAATAAACTAAATGGGTAATAATAATTCTTACTTAGCTCACCTTTAAAATTGAAAGATACCTCTGGTTATAGTAACAATGTTTTATCAAATAACAGGATTCACAATTTCATTAAATATTTTACCACTGACATTGTGCCATCAGCTCAATTAAATTCTGCTGGTGGGCATTCTGTCGACTAAAATTAATATCATAACCAGCTTTAGGCACCTGCAATACTTGTGGCTGTAGGAGGGGGTGTCTTTAAACATCCTTGACTCTGTGGGGCCCTACAAAACCAACTGCTGGCTGGAGAAAATATATATTCATTTTCTGATTATGCTTTTTTACTGAAACAGGGTTGTGATATGACCCTATTAGGATAAAGCTGATAATCAGTGAATGAACATGTGCAAGCTAAGTGCTAGATAGCAGCAGCCCAGTGTGACTGATCTCAGTGTTTTTCTTGGATTTTAAGACAAGGCGATGCTTCTAATCTTCAGGGATGTTTTTTTTTTTCTTTCACAGAATTGTATAAATACTGGCAGAACACTAGGGTATTAAAACACTCAAGTTTTTTGCTCAATAATTCTGGGCAAAGCCAAAACTAATAGCAGAATAAAGGTTTAAAAATGTAGGAATACATTTTAAATATTACTGTAATTCACTTAAAAAAGAATAAACAAAAATAAAACAGAATAACATATTTTGAATCCAAATGTATTTTTGGGCAATACGAAGTTTGAGACTCTGATGTCTGGATTTATTGACTGTAAAGTTTCCCTACTGAAATGTTGGCAGTCAAAATGCCTGGTGCTGACATTGAAAAAAAAGGCAGAAAATCCAGAAGAAGAGTGAATCTGAAACATCAGTCTTGTCCTTTAAATTCCTGTTTTACAGGGGGCAAGCCCCTTGCACTTTCCACACCTTCAAACTTATATATACACTACCTTCAGAATACCCATACCTCAGAGAAAAAAGAATATTCCTGGAAATGGGAATCTTTGACTTAGTATATGTAAATCTGTTTTTATGGCCATTCCATATTTCAGGACTAACTCTAAGGGTCCCAGTAATTCAAATGGCTATCTTGTCTGTAATCCTGAATGATTTACCAGCAAACCAAACATTTTTTTTTTTTATTCCAAGGGACAGAGCAAAATTATAAGGCAAAATCAGTAACAGTCTGAGAAATCAGGGACAGTGACAGATGTGTATTACTCTTCAATGAGGTAAATAAAAGTGACATACTCCTGGTTTGACAACTGTTAAACAACAGTCACTGATCTGGTGTGGCAGTACCATTTTTGTACTATGAATTACTATTTGCTGAAATAAATGTAAAACTAGTATTGCTAGTGCGATTGTGAGGAAAGTGAAAAAATACGATTACACTAATGTATTCCAGTTTGTTACTCCTGTACAGTACACTGTCCTCACACAAGCTATAATAACCTTTGCACACCTCTGAGGTCTGTGAAAAAAGTAAAAGAAACAGGCCAGTTATTTTACATTAAGAAGGTCCGTGGTCTGCACTCTTGTGGGAGGAGAGGCTGGACTCTGCCCTTCTGAGCTGGGAATTTCTGGTTAAAGGCTTATAGTGCCTGCATATTTGAACTGTTTCTTACTGAAATTGGTACACCTTGTTTGCTGTAACATAGACTAGATCCAGGCCTGCTGAATCTAGCTTTGTTTGTATGCTTGTTGTTTGTTTGCTTGTTATTTCCCTGAAACACTAATTGCATCTAAAACATGGCTTTTCAGTGCTTCTGTGGATCCCTAGTGATATCTGCATTGCTTACTGTACTTATTTCCTTGTTTCACTTGAAAGAAAGTTACTGTTTGTCGTTTTTGCATTTAAGTTACCTGTAACACATTGCATTTAAGTTACCTGGCACTTGCTCACTAAAGCAGTTATATAAGTCAGCACTAAAAAATTAAAAGCACTACACCCTCACAAACTCCCCTTGAGTACCTTGTTCCCCATTGGCCCTTTTTTTTCAATTATAAAGGAATTCCCAATACTATTCTAGCATGTCCAAAGGTCAGTTGTCAATCTCCTCTCCGGTCCAGCTGGTGAATCTGGGAATCTTGAGGCAATGTTACAACTGCCTCATGTACACAGACAACCCTCTCCTCCTCCCAACAAATTCCAACACATGTGAGAGATGCAACCATATAGCCAAACTGGAGGCTAAGCTCTCTCAACTCAGTACTGGTGTAACCAGTCAGGAGGAGAAGGAAACCACACTCACTACAATTTCAGTCTCACATAGACCTACCATGACAGCAAACCAAACACATAAACACACAAAAACATACTCGGAGGCTCTAAATAAAAATCTGTCTAAGCAGCAGAGACCTCCAAAGCAGATACCCAAGCAACCGCTACCCCAAAACAAAACACGTGCAACACATAGCTCACAAAGCCAGTGTGCCGAGCTGTCACAGCCCTTAAGGCTAAACAACACACCTGATACACTTATAATAGGTGACTCTATCGTTAGGCACACTGATGTCCTGCTCACCAGGCTGAACAAGGAGAAGGTCACGGTGAGCTGCCTGTCGGGCGCTAGGATCCGCCATATAACACAAGCACTCAGGTCACTCCAAGGCAAATACAAATATGACTCGGTCATTGTCCATGCTGGTGTGAATGACCTGAGACATACTTCCCTGGACTACATGAAAAGAGACATAGAGGAGCTCTCTGAGCATGTAGCCCAGGCCGGTATGACCCTGACCTTGAGTAGCATCTTACCCTCACCAAGAATGATGCCACAATATGAAGACAAGATGATCAATTTCAACAATTGGCTTAAGTATTGGTGTCATTCAAAGGGGATCCAATGCCTGTCAGCCTGGGATGACATGCTCGACAAGCCATGATGCTTTGCTAGGGACGGCTTGCACCTGTCACCCCTGGGCTTTCGGATATTGGCAAAGGCTCTTGCTTCCCCTATAGTGCCTTTTTTAGGCAAGGCTCAAAAGACAAACCCACCTCCATAGGTATCACAAGGGATATGAAACTAAGAGTAATGCTACTCAATGCCAGAAGTCTAAACCTCAAGATGCACGCACTCGAAACTCTCTTTAGCATGGAGAACATTGATATCTGTGCAGTATCAGAAACCTGGTTCAAGGCTCCCGAGAGCACCCCAGCACTACAAGGTTATACCTCATTCCATGCTTTTCGGCCCCAAAACTTGGACCGAACCACAAAAGGAGGGGGCGTATCAATATTCGTCAAAGGTACCCACACCTCCAGGTTGGTGGCACAGCACGAAGCATCAGAGACTTTCCATGTGCAACTAACAGTGGGTAAAACTGCCTTCCAGTTTATAGCCTGCTACAGACCACCCTCCCAAACCCAGGAACCCCACTCGGCCTTCCTGAGAACACTGGAAAATATGAAGGTCTCTCCAAAGAAGGTCTCTCCAAACACCATTATATTGGGCGACGTCAACTATCCAAACATAGACTGGGAGCATTACTCTAGCTCCAACACCCTAGCCTAAAGGTTCCTAGAATTTATAAACTCAAATGCTATGGAACAACTTGTTACCACTCCCACAAGAGGGGAAAACATACCGGACCTGATCATCACCAACATGGGAACTCTATGCTCCAGACCAGAAGTGTAGCCCTCATTGGTAAGATCGGAACATAAACTAATCTCACTGGATATTCACATCCCAACCCCACCCCCTGCCCAGAAAACCACAGTGAAAAACTTCTCTTAAGCAAATTTCACACTCCTCAAAACCGAGGTGGAATCCTTCAAAGCCCCCGAGCCTGTGGAAAATATGGCCCAGACCACAGAATCCGTTATAAATGCATTCTATAAACACCTTCAGGAATGCATGGATCATGCAATCCCAAATAACACCAAGACTTAATCCTCCAAAGGCAGACGTCCTGTCTGGTGGACCCCAGCCATAAACAAACTATACAATAGAAGGAGGAAGCTACTACATGACAGAGCAAAATCCCAAAAAGGGAAGGCATCTCTGATCAGTATTAGCAAAAAACTACGGGCACTCATAAAATTGTCTAAGGCCAGCTTCCAGAGAAAAATTGCACAGGACGCTAAGGATAATCACAAGGCTTTCTTTAGTTATGTTAGGAACCTGGGTGGGAATTCCCAGATATGCTCAGAATTAGTCCAAAATGACAAAAAATACATCGAACCCACAGACATTGCCAACATCCTAGCTGACAGGTTCAGCGCAAACTTCTCCCCCCCCCCACCAAAAGGGCAAATATCTATCCCAGCAGAGTGCTGCCCCCCTGACATCTCAGATGGTCAGGTAAGAGCTGTCCTCTCAAGAGCAAAAAACACAGCATCAATGGGACCAGACGGTGTCCCGGGCTGCGTCCTACATGAACTCCAAGAAGAGCTAAACCCAAACATAAAACTACTGTTCAATCTCAGCCTTACTACAGGATATGTACCCAAAGAGTGGCGTACAGCAACAGTGGTACCTCTCCACAAAGGTGGTGCCTCAACAGATCCTGGAAACTATCGCCCCATAAGCCTGACTAGCTTTGTCTGCAAAGCTATGGAAAGGATCATCATGGACCTCATAAATAAAGATATTGGGGACCTACAGACACTGGATCCTACCCAGTTCGGCTTTGTTAAAGGCAGATCCTGCCTCTTAAACCTGGTCGACTTCTTTGAAACAGTCACAAAGACCATTGACGAGGGGAAGGTGGTCCACACAGCCTACCTGGACCTCGCAAAAGCCTTCGATACAATACCCCACTTGGGCATTATAGATAAGCTCACCAGCTTAAATATAAACCCCTATGTCACTAGATGGGTTGAAAACTGGCTCAAGGACAGAACCCTCATGGTTAAAATTGCCTGGAGCCATTTCAGACTCCAAACGAGTTACAAGTGGCGTCCCACAAGGCTCAGTCCTGGGACCTCTCTTGCTCAGTATATATTTCTCGGAGGTACAGGCCAACACGGAAGGACTGTGGCTGACCAAGTTCGCAGATGACTGCAAACTGGGCGCCATAATCGACTCTCCAGCCGACACAAGCATCCTCAAAAACGGCCTCATAGAAACAGACAACTGGTGCCAGAGCCATGGCCTCAAGCTAAACGCCAAAAAGTGTATAGTCATCCCCTTTGGCAAAAACAAAGTGCCCACAAATTACCACATAGGTGGTAATCCATTAAGTACAGAAGAAGTAATTAGGGACCTGGGGACCCAAGTTGATAGCAATTTCTCATTTGACAACCACGTGGCCAAAGTGGTTAGAAAAACATTTTATATAGCCCACCTAATCATGAAGGGATTCACATCTAGATCAGGGAGGTCATCGTGCCTCTTTACTCATCCCTCATCAGGCCCATAATTGAGTACAATGCCCCTTTTGGGATGTACCTTACCAGACACCTGCAGCAACTGGAAAGACCCCAAAAGTACCTCACCAAGAGGATCAAAGGGCTAAAACAGATGCCATATGCTGCCCGGTTAAAGAAACTCCAGCTCTACTCAGTGGCATACCACCTGCTCAGAGGCAATCTGTGCCTGATGTATAAAGCCATGTCCAACCCAGAATTAATGGACATTCTGCACCTCAGAAAATCCAAATCCCATCGAGCTACGCTCGAGAGACTTGAACCTCAGCACTGAAATAAATAGGACATGCTGGAGGGACAGATTCATAACCCAGAGGCTCCCTTCACTTTGGAATAAGATCCCAGTCCAGGTTAGGCAGAGTCCCTCATTGACTCTCTTCAAGAGGAATCTTGATGAGTGGATGGGAGATCATAGGTTTACCCTGGATATCACTTCTGTGTCACTGTTAGACAGAGGCACAGTATACTAACCTCGAAAAAGGGCATAGCAAAATTAATTTAAAATGGGTGGTGAAAGCCAAACACATTCTGGCTAGGCTTATAAATGCCCTAGGGCAGATAGCCTAGTATGAACCTATGAACCTATGAACCTATATGTGTGTGAGTGTGTGTGTGTGTGTGTGTGTGTGTGTGTGTGTGTGTGTGTGTGTGTGTGTATGTATGTGTAAACATATTGTGGCTTTTTATTTTTGCAAACACAATAATTTATTTTTATTTTATTTATTTTTTTTATTTTACATTTGTTGACCGGGCTAGTCTAGCTGGACATATTTCCATTTTCAGTAGAGGCCCGAGGAGAAAAGCTCCACAGAAGTAAAAATGTATACATACATAAAAATCAAACATAGATGATAAGCCATTTAGGAAAAGGTTAGTAAAAACAGCAAAAATTCCAAAAATCTTCAAATAAGTTAGTCTAAAATTAATTACTTAGTACCACACACAGAGAAATTCCATACAACATCATACAGGAAATTAAACATACTTAGAGATCAGGATGCAAAGATAATAAGTAAAGAAAGTGGAACAATAGGAGTGGGGTAGGGAGAAAAGGGCAAGAGGTGGAGAAAGTAGGTTAAGAAAGTTAGCAGGGAAAGAAGCAGGGTGGGGATGAAAAGGGAGAAGAGAAAAGATAAGAGGAGAAAAGAGTAATAGAAGAGTAAGAGAGATGGTTTGAGATTAGAGGTAGTAGTGCAAGGGTAATCAGGTTTACTACAAGGTTAATCAGGTTTACTACAGGAGCAAAGCCAGTGGTTTTGGAGGTGTCGTTTAATGTTTTGTTTGAAAAGAGGCAGTGAAGAAATCATTGTTATGCTAGTAGGTAACAAATTCCATTTAGTACCAACAGAATTGGTGAAGAGGGAGTTACCAGCAGTATTATTAGATTTTATAGAAGTAGTCAATAGTTTACTTGAAGAGCGGAGAGAGTTAAGATTGCTATAAGGGATTAAGAGTTGTGAGAGTACAGGAGTGTTATTTGGTTGGTACAGTATTTTATGGGCCAGAATGAGTTGATGGATAGTAAGATAGTTTTGAATTTCAAACCAGCCTAGTTGTTTCAAGTTAAGACAATGATGGGTTCTATAGGGGTTACCAGTAGCGAAGCGAGCAATGCTATTGTAGCAGCTAGCTAATTTGTTAAGGTTGTTTTTCTTGAGGTTTGTAAAGATGGGTGATGCATAAAGAAGAGTAGAAATAAGATGTGAACGAGCAATCTTTGTTCTAGTAGCTGGTGTAAGAAATGGTCTAATTCGATACAAAGATCCTATTTTTCTGTTGACTAGTTTTATGGAATTGTTAATGTGTTGGTCAGAAGAGAGATTATTATCAATGGTAATACCTAACAGTTTAGTTGTAGTGTCAGGTGAGATGACAGTAGCACTGTTAGAGGAGATATTAAAGTTTAAGGGTGAGGTCCTAGAAGTGGGGGTAAAGAGAAGAAGTTTAGTTTTTTTGGCATTTAGTAAGAGGAGACGACTGGAGAACCATGTTTCTACAGTATTAAAGACATTTTGGGTACGTGAGATTAGTTCTGAAGTAGAAGATGCTGAGCAGATGAGTGTAGAATCATCAGCATATTGAATACATGTAGCTTGAGGGATTGTTGTTTGCAGATCATTAATGAAGAGGGAAAAAAGAAGTGGGCCAAGGATAGAGCCTTGAGGAACTCCAATGGAAACAGGCAAGTAAGAGGAAATATGGTTATCCCATAGAACTGCCTGTTTTCTATTTGTGAGATAGGAATTGAACCATGTAATGGCTGAGGAATCTAAAGAGAGTGATTCAAGAGTCTTAAGTAATAAAGTGTGGTTCACCATATCAAATGCTTTAGAGAGGTCAATGAAGAGGGCAGAAGAGAGTAAGTTGTTATTACGGTTCTGATTAATGGTATCTACAAAGGAGAGCAAGGCAGTAGTAGTACTGTGATATGGCCTAAAACCATGTTGACAGTCTGCTATAATATTGTGGAGAGAGAGATATTGTACAAGTTGATGATGAATACATTTTTCTAGAATTTTTGCCAAGGGTGAGAGGAGAGCAATTGGTCTATAATTTGAATAGTCATTGGAATTTCCACCTTTATGAAGTGGGATGATATGAGATGCTTTCCAGATATCAGGGATGATTTCTTCTTTGATGGTCCTATTTATGAGAATAGATATAGGATATGCGATAACTTTGGCAGCCTTTTGTAGAAATAGTGAAGGGAGCTTGTCAGCAGAGGGGTGCAAGGTTTTAGTTTAAGAAGGAGTCTATAAATGAACGTTGTAGAGATAGGTTGTAGTGAGAATTTAGAGGAGGTGTTAGTTATGTTGCTTGGTAGGCAGAAGTTGTTGGCATTTAGCTGTTTAGCTAGAGCTTGTATAGTATCAGTGAAGAAAGAGTTAAAAGCATCTGCAGTTTGTTGGGGGGAAACAGGGTCAGCATTGATTGGGGAAGGTGTTTTAGAGGTTCCTGGGGAGAGGAGCTTATTGACTGAGGACCAAAAGAGTTTAGAATTATTTAGGTGTTTTGCTGTAGTTCAAGGTAGAATTTCTTTTTGTCAGCTATTACTGCCTTTTTAGTTAAATTTCTAAGCTGACGGAAGTGTAGAAGGTCAGGGTTGTTTCTGTGGGATCTCCATGAGGCCCAGACTTTATTTCTAGTAAGAATAAGTTTTTTTGTTTCATGGGAGAGCCAGGGGGCTGAATTGGATTTAATTCTAATGCTACGTTCAGGAGCATATTTATCAAGAATAGATAAAAAAGTTGTATTAAAGTGGATAACTGCATTTTCAAGAGGAAGCATTTTTAAGGCGTTCCAGTTACATGAACCAAGTTCCGTCTGAAATAGGTCAGGATTAAAATTTTTGATGGAGCGTACTTTCCTTGTAATATGGGGTATAGTACAATCAGTCTTTTCCCTAGTTATGAAGGTTAAAGAGTGATCACTAACATCATCAGGCAGGGTTCCTGTTTTATAGTTGTGTTCAACTCTGTTTATAAGTATCCAGTCTAGGATGCTTTCTCTATTACTATGTTTATTATGCCTGGTTGTACAGGTTATAGTTTGGGTAAAGCTATGTAGGTTGATATGAGATGAAGGGTTTTCAGCATTTATGCTATTCCAGTCTATGTTAAGGTCGCCTAGTATAATAGTTTCTTATGGATAAGTAGCTGATACCCAACTGAGATAATTCTCAAGGATAGGTATGTTGTTACCAGGAGGCAGGTACATGCAGATGATATAAAGGGATTTTTTGGAATTTAATTGAAGTTTAGCTATGATTGCTTCTATTTTGTTGTCTTGAGTTGGAGAGTTTGGAAGGGTAGTGATGTTTAGATGATTTTTATAAAGGATGGCAACACCACCACCTTTACGGTTGGAACGGTCGAGTCTTACTATATTATAGCCCTGGGGAATAATTTCAGTGTCTTTGGTAGTAGGTTTTAACCAGGTTTCTGAGAGGCAGAGAATATCAAATGATTGAGTATGTAGGAGGGCATGCAGGTGTGGTATTTTATTGTTTATGCTTTGGATATTAAGATGGCCTATTAAGAAGGTGTTATTAGGTTTAGGTGTAGACACTAGGGAGAAGGGAAGTAGGACCAGGGTTAGGGTGGATATCTCCATCTAGGAGGGAAGGATTAGTAGGTTTGTTAAAGAGGTTAATCATTAGAAGGGTTTGAATTTTAGTTTTGTTCTCAGAATGCACTGCATAGTTGAGGTGTGAGAGTCTATGGAATTTAGGTAAATGATAATTAGGGGTAGAAGAAATATTTGGGAATGGTCTAAGTGGAAGGAGAAATCTTGTTGTGTGTTTACTAGGGTGGCAGTGTTGTGCATAAAGTGGTTTTTCAAAGTAGGACAGGAGGTACATTGAGCATAGGGTGGAAAGAAGTAGAAGTGAGATTAAGAGCTGGGCAGTATGGTAGGAAGCCATTGTAAGAGGAGTAATACTAAGACACATGCATTACTTTTATAGGTTCAGACAAAATCACTACACTATACATCTCTAGACTATTACAAGCCTATCCACTAACCAGAGAGCAGAATCAAACCCTATACTTTGTATCTATTAGGTAAAGACTTTAATCCTTATGACAACACCACTCCCTCTTCTGGGTAGCAATAAGAAATGCAGTTGACGAGTAATTATATTTAAAAAATAAGGTATAAAATATATCAGAACATTCAGGCACTTGGATTTTTTAGAAGTCTGGTGGCCCCCACTCCCCAGACTGTATAAATGGATTTTGATATAGACTTAGTGGTAGCCACTGCCCTTACTCACACCCATTCTAAAACCAGCCCTGCCCAGATGTGTATGCAGCAGAGGTTGCTGTAGGTTATGTGAGGGGGAAGGGGGTTGGGGATTATGTGGTCTTTTACTTTAATTTTCATCACAGTCAAGCCTTTAAGGTATGCACGAGAAGCTTATAGCTTGTGTTTGAGCTTGGGACTGTGTGGTCATTGTTTCTTTTACTTTTTTCACAGACCTCAGAGGTGTGCAAAGGTTATTATAGCTTGTGTGAGGACAGTGTACTGTACAGGAGTAACAAACTGGAATACATTAGTGTAATCGTATTTTTTCACTTTCCTCACAATCGTACATTAGGCATGTATACAAATGGCTCCTTTGGGGGCAGGGGTAAGGAGTGAGCAGGCATGCTAGGTATATGCATGAGAGCAGTAAAATACATGACTGTGGCCATTTGAACAAGTTAGATGCACAGACAGTGAGTGTTTTTTTTTTTTTTTCGGTGGGTGTGGCTGGGAGATAGGTAGCATTCCCAGACAGAATTTGTATATCCTCACAGCAACACAACAGATGTCTTGTTAGTTTATTATGAACTACTATTTGTCAGCTATGGACATTAAATTCTGGGTACAGCTTTTGTCTACCTTGAAAGAAAAAATAAGTCTGAAATTCTTCTCTTACTCATAATTTTTGTTAAGGCCATCAATGGATTATAAGGTTGGGAAATGCTCTAAAATGCATCATAGAGCATCTATGGCTTCTGCGGATCCCAGCTGAATTGAGTTATTTCCTAAGTGGTTATTTCTGTGCTGTTGTGGTCAGGAAAGGTGTTGAAAGGATGGAGAAAAGCTAAAGTTGAACAGCAACACTGAATTTCTTTCCTTCATCATAATTTCAGTACTGCTGCGTCTCCTGCCCAGTCGCCTTCTCCTGCCTCGAGGTGTCTGTCCCTTACACATGAAAGAGAGTAGCCCAATAGTGCTAGAAACCGAAAGAGGAAGAATATAATTGCGGTGCGACCGCACATCCTGCTCCCAGTTCTCAGCCCTCTTAAATAACATCCCAAGGAAGAAAGGGTGCCTGTCCCTTACACATGAAAGAGAGTAGCCCAATAGTGCTAGAAACCGAAAGAGGAAGAATATAATTGCGGTGCGACCGCACATCCTGCTCCCGGTTCTCAGCCCTATTAAATAACATCCCAAGGAAGAAAGGGTAATAACTATACCCTGGTCGTTGTTTTCTTTGGCTTTATGCCTATGATAGACGTTTCTGGGCAGGCAGAATAGCAGTACTTGCATATAGGTAAAAGTACTATCCCACCCAAACTGAATCCTTGCCTTTTTCTTAAAATTTAGGCAAGAGAATTAAGTAAAAGTAGTCTCTATTACTCACCTTAAGCATAGGATCTCTAGGACCCTGAAAGCTCTTAGTTGGTGTACCTCCCTCTGTCTGGTGACGCAGGAAAGTTTTCATAGCCCTGGCGGGTTTCCGCCATTTTTTAAAAAGAAAAAAGAGGAGGACAGAACAACAAACAGTACTGCTGCGTCTCCTGCCCAGTCGCCTTCTCCTGCCTCGAGGTATGCCAACAGGGTTATTGTTATTGTGCTGTTTTTTACTGAGAAACTTGTCTAGATGAAAATTACTGCAAAAGACTTTAATCTATAATACTGTGCTTAGTTTGAACTTGTTTATATGACACGTGCATTGTGTATCATTATAATCCTGTGCTTAGTTTAAACTTGTTAGTAAGAAACGCGCAATGTGTATCACTCTAGCGTTAGCGTGTTTTAGATTAGAATAAGCTTACATCTGTAATCATAGTGGTGTTTCTTGGAAGCGCTTAGTTAAACTTGCTTGTAGAAACGTACATTGTGCATTATACTAGCGTTAGCGTGCTTTACATCTGTTCAAGCGTACCTCTTGTACTCATACCTGTGTTTATAGAAACGCTGTTAAATAATCTGAATATAAACTCATTCCTGCATGTTAATTAAATAAAGCAGGCTGAGGGTTGTGCATGTAGTTAAGAAAAGTACCTTTGAAGAAGTAGCCCTGGTGCTTGAAGTTGTTTGTTCGAACTATAAGCTGTGATAGATTTTCTGTTAAAACTGACACTGCTTAGCTAATACCAAGTGTATTAATTTATCTCCTAGGTGTCTGTCCCTTACACATGAAAGAGAGTAGCCCAATAGTGCTAGAAACCGAAAGAGGAAGAATATAATTGCGGTGCGACCGCACATCCTGCTCCCGGTTCTCAGCCCTATTAAATAACATCCCAAGGAAGAAAGGGTAATAAATATACCCTGGTCATTGTTTTCTTTGGCTTTATGCCTATGATAGATGTTTCTGGGCAGGCAGAATAGCAGTACTTGCATATAGGTAAAAGTACTATCCCACCCAAACTGAATCCTTGCCTTTTTCTTAAAATTTAGGCAAGAGAATTAAGTAAAAGTAGTCTCTATTACTCACCTTAAGCATAGGATCTCTAGGACCCTGAAAGCTCTTAGTTGGTGTATCCCCGCTCCGCTTCGCCCTCGCTTCGCTCCCCTCCCTGCCCCCTTATCCCACCCGCCCCCACTATCTCTACTTTTATTTGACCATAAACCACTCCCCTCTTAGCCCTAAGCCAATAGCAATCATTCAATTATCTAACCTATCTCCTCCCTCAACTTCACCTAACTGCCTCTATTACAGTACCACTTCCAGGTCCTATATACCCTGTTAGATTAATCCTACACTTAAAATGGGTAAAGTAGTGAATCTTGTTATTCCACTTCTATTGCCTCTTTTAATCACTCTTTACCACTTGTCAATGTATGAAGACCAAAAACTCAAGGGATCCCACTACCCAAAGGACCAAACCTGTAATGTCCTACAATATCCCTTGAAAGAGACCTCTTCTGTATCCTACATAGATACCCTAAGCAAAAAAAGCCTATATCTTACCCAACCATACACAAAGGCAACAATATCTAAACGTGGACTAAAGGTACTATACAAGCTCCAAAGACTCCTATTCCATTTGAAGAAATGTATCACCAAAGATGGTGATATACATCCGAACCCAGGCCCATCCACTCATCCTGACTCAGCCTCTTCAATGTTAGCCCAAAGATCAGCTAGCTCCCTCCTTATCTTCCATCTTAACCTTAGAAGCCTTAACAACAAGGTTCATAATCTTCATGGCTTGTTAGCCATGCATCTCCCCGACATTATGTGTCTTACAGAAACCTGGCTCAAACCAGTCACAAAGGATGAAGAGATCCTTCCACCTGGGTATAATATTCTCAGGATAGACCGGGGGAAAAAAAGGGGTGGGGGCATAGCTGTCATGTTTAAAAGTACCCTTAATATCATCCTGAATCCTATCCAGCCACCTAAAATAGTGAATGCAGAATTAATTGCCCTAAAAATATGCTTAAATAACCAAAAAAGTATCAATCTTTTTGTAGTTTATATTCCGCCAGAATAATTTAGAAACTATGGAGATAATACTAAATTGGATCGCCGCAAATTACCCTCAGGAGACCATTGTACTAGGAGATGTTAACATTGACTGGGCCCAATGCTCCGCACAGACCAACCCCATGCCTATTAATCTACACGGCTTCTCCCAAAATATTGTCTCACCTACAAGAATAGGAACTGCTCTCCAAAAAGAAAGTATAATTGATTGGATACTTACTAATAAAGAAGGACACAAATATACAACTGGGACCCTCCCGAATGATCTCAGTGACCATCACATCACCTACATAATAAGAAACAAATTGACCAGCATAAATCCCCCTTTTTATAGACTTGTTAGAAATAAGAAGAAATTTGTACCAGCACTATTCCTAACTGAACTTAGATCCTGTAACTGGTCCAAGCTAAAAACCCTGCCCCTTGAAGAGAGCGTGTCTTACTTTACTGACACATTCCTCAACATTCTTGACTCCCACGCACCTAACAGACGCATCCGTACCAAGACTCGGATAGCACCATGGCTAACTAGTGAAACCAAATCTAAAATCAAACTAAGAGATCAGGCCTGGAACAAATGGCGAACTACTAAAGCACCTCTAGATCGCATTAAATTCCAGGAACTTAGAAATTCAACAAAAAGACTCCACCCTAGATAAAAAGAACTACTTCTGTCACCTTCAAGAGAAACACCAGAACAATCCAAAGAAGTTTTGGGCAGGCTTAAACACCCTCCTCCACCCAGGGAAAGCAACTACTCCCACCCCAGAAACACTTATTGGAAAAAACCCAGTAGAGATTGCGAATACTTTTAACTCCTTTTTCACTGAGACCATTCAGGCCCTGGCTAATCAACTTCCCCATCCTTCCTCCCCTCCGACCAAGGTTAATGATGAATCCCTAACCCTCTTTACTATCCAGCCAGCTCCCACCTCCTATATTAGATCACTACTGAAGAAACTTAAGCCAACCACCCTGTCGGCCGACCGACTCCCAGCTGAATATCTACAAATAGCAGCAGATGTCATAGCATATCCCGTCTCAATTCTAATTAACCGAACTATAACTGAGGCCACTATCCCCTCCATTTGGAAGGTAGCCCATGTCATCCCACTTCATAAGGGTGGCACCTCTACTGACCCATCAAACTATAGACCTATAGCAATACTGTCGCCAATAGCCAAAATCTTGGAAAGATGTGTTCATAAACAACTCCTTAACCATCTCACCCTAAATAATCTACTGTCCAAATCTCAGCATGGTTTCAGACCCCACCATAGTACGACCACCGCCTTACTCTCATTTACCGACTCAATCAATAAAAACCGTAATAACAAAAAAATTTCCTCAGCCCTCTTTCTTGACTTGTCAAAAGCCTTTGACATGGTCAACCACCAACTACTACTTCACACTCTTGAAACCTTTTACCTTGATTACCCGGCTCTTAACTGGTTCAAAGCTTACCTCTCTGGAAGACAACAGGCAGTTCGATGGGAAAATAAGATTTCTCAACCATTGCCAAATACCATAGGGGTCCCCCAAGGCTCTATACTTGGTCCTCTTCTCTTCTCTGTATTCATAAACGACCTTTACTCAGTCATCCCTAAGGCCACCTGCATCCAGTATGCAGATGATTCCACATTGATTTGCTCGGATATCTCCCTCCCTGACCTACAAGTAACAACCCAAAACTGTTTTGCCATAGTTGAAAAGTGGCTCTCAGAACGGAAACTCATTCTAAATCCAAAAAAAAACAAGCTACTAGTATTTCATCCCACCTCAGTTAGTCCATCAGTCCAAACCACAGCCCAATTCAATAATTGTCCATTCTTCGTGAAATCTATTAATGGTATCATGATTGAGCCTGTTACCAACACTAAACTATTAGGAGTCACCATTGATAATAGGCTTAGATTTGATATGCATATCAGTCAAACCGTAAAGACTGTAAATAAGAAACTTGGTTCCTTGTACAGAATTAAAAACTTTCTAACCCCTACTGCCAAACTAACCATCTCCTGTACGCATCTACTTTCCACATTACTGTATGCCTCTCCTGTGCTTTCATTCCTTAACAAAAGTGAGATCAATAAACTCTCTGCTGCCTATAATCACATCGCCAGATTTGTAGTAGGTGGTCCTTACAGAACTCATCACTGCATTAACCTAAGGAAACTTGACTGGCTAGAATTATCTAATCTTCTCAAACTAAACCAACTCACAGAAGCGTTTAAAATTATTAAGCAACCAGATAAAACCCCCTCCTTGCAAAATCTTCTTACACCATACTCTAATCTTACCTGTCTTCGCTCCTCACATAGAGTCCTGGTCCAAACCATCAAATCCAACAACTCAGCCGGAGAAGCCCTCTTTGCTAACTCTATAGGGAAAGTCTGGAATTCCCTCCCCAATAATTTAAGACTTACTACATCCCAATATCTTTTCAAAAACAATCTTAAACAATTTTTTAAAGAACACTGGCTGTGCCCATGTAACAACCCAGACTAGTTCTCTCTGACACACAACTAGTAGTATTCTCCACCTGTTTGACTAGGTGTTTTTTTCGTCCCCTTAATCCAAATAATTTGTAAGCGCACACCCCCTAATTCCACCATCATGGGTACCTATGAAGTCAAGCTCCCCATTGCCTGACTTGACTCTATAAGCAATGGGATATCAACCTAGAATATCAACTATAATGTATCTAAATACAATTGTGAAGTATTTGTGTATCACTGATTCTGTTTATGTGAACCTCGAATTTTTATGTATTTGCATTAGGTAGTGTACTTATCTGTATATAAATGAAAGTGTAACTTTTTTCTCTGTGGAGCTTTTCTCCCCGGGCCTCCGCTGAAAATGGACATGTATCCAGTCGGACCATCCCGGTCAACAAATGTAAAATAAATAAAAAATAAATAAAAAAATAAAATTTCATTTCAAGCCATCATTAGATGAAAAGGTTGTCTAAAAAAAAAAAAAACCTTTAAAATGTACTTTAAAGCACATAGAAAGTCATGGTTTCTTGAAAAAGTTGAAGGCTAAAGGAAAATTTCAGAAAAGAAAAAAAAAGTTATGTGCATCATGTGGGAAGACCGGGGGGGGGGGGCAGAGTGGAGCACTGTAGGGTGTCTGTGTGATGGGGGGTCAAGAAATAGTAGTAAATGCCTTGGGTGTCATTTTGTTAAAGTCCAGCCCTGTACATAGAGTTGTTATAATGTATCATTCTTACAATAAAATGCCAGCAACTGTGAATGTCCCTTTCTGACATGGGCCAGGTGGCAGTGTCAGGGTGATACTTAGACTGGAGGAGCCCAGGGGACTTCTAATTTGACATTTGGTGGGGGACCCTCAAAATGTTAAAACTGGCCCTGCTGTTACCCCAGAGACCCACTGAGTACCCTTCCTCCTTAAGTATCCCCCATGAACTGATTGAGTCAACCTTTTGATATATCAGTAACACAAGTTCTGAGAGACCAGACAGCATTTGAGGGAGTTTCCTCTATTCTGTAAGGGACATCTTAACCTGTCCATTGTATAGTCTCTTGAACAAGTCCTTTCCAAAATCTACATTACAAGTCTTTGATGGCAGATTGTGGTGCTGCTCATTTATATAGTTGGCTGATTAGCTGGCCCAAACAGCTATAGACCTATTAGTCTCACATGTACACCATGTAAAATAATGGACCTATTAACTATCGATCTTGTGCAGACTTGCACAGCTGCCTATTACATTGGCTTTAGATGGTTGTCCCTGTTGATGTGCCACCCCAACCACATGTGCAAAAACATGAAAAATAAGGGTTGTGGATGGATGGAATCTGTTTGCTTGCACTGATGCAGTGCCAGTTGCACTGCATAAGAGGCTGGCCTTGCATACTGCATGCTTAGAGATCTCATGAGCCGTTGACACTATTCATCTTAAAAAAATAATAAGCCAGCATTTGCACCTCTAGGCTGAAGAGTATGTCATTCAATGGACTGAGAACTAGCTGTCAACTACAGCACAGATAGAACAGATGATAATTTCTCAATACCTGACCAGATGACTATTAAAGTGGTACAGAAGTCAATATAGGACCCCTTTCTGCTTGTGATTTTGTTTTTACATGAACAGGTGGATATAGATACCTGGCTCACTATGTAGGTGATGACTACAAAACAGGGATCATAGTCATGTGATTCCACCATCTAAAACAGGGAGTAGATGTTACCAACTCACTGTGCACAGACCAAGGGCTAACCTTCAGCATTAAAAAGTATAGTAGCTCACTTCAGCAATCAGCCCAGCGCCAGGTAATTATTCAGTGGTAGGGAAGACATCCAAAACTGACAGGATTGTTAAGCCCCTGAAAATACTGAGTGATGGTAATGTACTGTTTGCTGACTGTGCTACAGGAGCCATTAGAAAAATTTATAAAGTTTCATCATTTATTTTAATGAGGATATCTAGCTGACCATGTGAGGTGCATAGTGTACAGACAATATATGAACACTGTATGGATTTGAACCTCTGTTAATGCATACAGATAAAGATGAGGGTGTCCTACAGGTAAACACAATGTGCAGCGAGTGGTGACAATTTGCTATCTAGAATCTTTCTAATCTTTCTGCTTCTGTCTAGGCCACTTCTTTGGGTTGCTTGCTGCCAAAAGCATCCTTCACTAGCACCAGATAGGAAAGGGATGGCCCCTGTCTCTGTCTCCAGTAATCTAACATACTCCTTCTTCAGACAATTACATCCCCTGTTTCAGTGCCTTAGTTTCCTTTCTCACATTGTATACTTCAATCGTTCACAGTCTCTTACTGTAAAACATGCTTTTTTGCCTGTTTGGTTTTTGAAGCTTTCTGATATAGTATCTGAGTCGTTTGGGAAAGCTTCTATTTTCATGGTAAGAAAATTGATGGAATCGCTGATTTAAATTATTCAGAGAATCACCAACAGCACTATGTTTTCGCACTATATAATTTGATTAAGTGTGACATCCCCTTTACATACTAAACACAAAGAATCCTCTTATCTATGAAACCCTGTGTGTATCACAGCTCTCAACTGTCCAGATTTTCGCAGAATGCCCACATTTCTGCCTCATAGTTTTGGTCTGTTTGTCATAAAATCTGTGGCTTTCTGACAAATCACTGAGGATTGACATCACTAAATAATGACATACATTTGAGTTTTAGACTTTGTATCTGTCATAAAATGCATGTGAACACAAATCCTGTTAGTCTAGCAACTTCTTAAGTTTATAAGAGCAATATTTAAAATCTGTCCCTATTTTTGGTCCTTCGACCTTCATTGTTTTAGGCTTTATCAAGATTTCTTGAGCTAAGAAATTGAGAGGTATGTTTGAAATGGTGAGGTTGACACACAGTTCCTGACTTGCGACCTTTATGAAACGCAAAAGGGAACAAATGGTATATTAAAAAGTGTCAATGGTACAGTAAAGGTTGAAATTAAAATTTTCTTTCTTTCTTTTGTTTCCTTTTTCCTGTGAGTTGTTATTACTAGTAATTCTCTTTAATTAACGTAGTGCCACATCCTCATATTTCCCAGTTTTTGACTATTTTTAGACAGTACAACATGAAATATTATATCAAGAAAATATGGCTGGATTCATGAGCACCTACAGTAAGTGTACACTAAGTGTACATGATCTGTGTTCGACAACATCACTACCACATTTTTGCACTGTCTATTCAGTAAGAAAGATTAGACTAATTGTAGATGTAGTCTGCACATTGTGATAACCTTAATGAATCCCCCTCGATATTTAAGGTTACAAGAAAATCAGTAAGAAAACTAAAATTAGAAGGAAGAAGGTAGGAGTTATGCTGTTGTCTATTCACTCAGAATGGTATACACTTCCTCTACACTTACTGTAGGCATTAATGAATCTGACTTGCAGTTTCCCTTGTTTTTCATTCCTTTTTTTACCATGACTCTGAGGTTTCAGAGATATGGACAATTACTGTTGTCACTGGTTTGTTATACCCTGGACATTAATTCTAAATGGAATCAAGTATTTACATGAATGCTCCAACACTAGGTTTTGGAGGCCATTACTTATTTATGGTATGATCAGAAAAACTCAAAGCTACATATACCCAGGTCCTTAACCAGACAGTGCAGTGGCGCAGTGATAGCGTTGTTGCTTTATAGCAAAAGGTTCTCTGATTCTATTCTTGGCTGGAGTGTCTTCTGTGCTGAGTCTGCATGTCCTCCCTGTGTTCATGTAGGTTTTCTCCAGGTACTCCAGTTTCCTCCCATGTTACAAAGACATGCATCTGGAGCTTATCTCCCCGGGCATTTGCTGAAAATTGTGTTTGTTCCAAGTCAGACTTTCCTGATAAACAAATGTTAAATAAATAAAAATGTGCAGATTCAATCACTGTGTGCTCTATTAAAAATTCACCTTTCAATCTACATCTCAGAAATCTTATATGCTTAGTTTTTGATATATTAATAAGCATATTATTTTTCTGTACCCAAATGGTCAATCTAGTCAAGGTCTTTTGCAGACATATCCTATCTGTAACATATGTAATCAGTTTACCCATTTTCGTAGCATCTGCATATAGACTGTAGAACACCTGAGAAGAAAATGACAGACCTGAAAGATACAACTTAAACAAGTTCAGGCCTTAGGCAGAGCCATGTGGGACACCCTGACTGTAATCTTGAATTTCACCTTTCCATTTGCTGTATGATACTTGCCATATCCTATCTGTAAGCCATGCAGTTATCCATCTTATCAAGAGTAGATCAATACCTAGTTCTACTAATTTATTAATCAGTATTTTGTGTATGACCCTATCAAATGCTGAAGTTGTCTATAAAAATTATGTCACAGCACAATTTTTCATTCATAGCTGTTATTATATTGTTACTGAACATCGTGCTACAGGTGTTTATAGATCTATTTTCAACATATGCATGCAGATATATGGTTTTAAGTCCCAACCTTTCCAATTCTGGCAATAATTTATCAAAAATAACCTTCTCCAGTATTTTTTCCCAACATGAAAGTAAACTTATGGGTCTGTATGACTCTAAGTTCTAGTACTCCCCTTTCGCTTAATTGTGCAGGTGAAGATGAATTCTATAAAATATAGTCATGTATGTATGGTATATGCAGAAGGACTTCTGTTGCTGAAAATGGATATGTATCCAGCTAGACTAGCCCGGTCAACAAATGTAAAATAAAATAAATAAAAATATGTACAGTATGCAGATAGGTATATAAAGTGCTTCTCAATTAAAATTTAAGTTATCTGAGGTCTGAAATTAAGCAACAATATTAAAACTCACAGACAGGAAAATACTATATTACGTATTTCTAGATTTAGGATTTCTGAGTAACGTAGTTGTCAGCCTCTGTCCATCTTCTGGAGGAGATTTCTCCTACAGACATAAAAGAATCTAAGTCTCTGAACACACTCAGATTCTGCGATGGATAACCACTGTTTTTGTAACAATTTACTAGCATCTGCACTCCATGTTGGCCATCAGGTCATAACACATATATAAACAACTGTAAAACTATCAGTATGAAACTATTTCTTAGGGTTAAATAATGAAAGGAGAACAAAGTCCTTTCACAACACACTTCTTTGCTGGGATCTCATACATACACAATCCAGGGATTCAATAATGCCTATGTGGTCATTTTTAACCATATGCACATTGCACCACAAAACATTTTTGATTCAGTAAGCACCATGTAGGGGAGTGCACCCACACGCAAGCCAGATAAACACAGAGGTATGCTAATAACAACAACATTACCAGCTGAATTGCATGTTAATCAACCAATCCAACATGGTGGAACTATTCAATAAGCTATAAAGCATCCGTGTAGACTCTATGCTGCTTTGTCCTGCATATTCCAAAATGTTTGGAATACAGCCATGGAAAGGAGTTTACATGGACAGAACCATGTCAACTGCTGCACTTACAAGGTAAGTTTTGAACCTGGAGTGTATTGTGTAATAACAGGAATGAGTGGCATATCCTTGTATCACACTAATAGAGCAACATATCCTTGCTTGTGCCATAACAGTAACTCACCTTTGCCCCCTCCACAAAAGGATAGTATATCCATGTTTGTGCCATAGCAGTGACTTACCTATGCTACCTCCTCCCAAAAGAACAGGAACATGGCACAATTTGTTAACAAACCCTCTTTGAAATGCTAAATGTTCTATCAAAGGAACTGAAGCATTTCTACATATTTATCACACAGTATTCCGTTTTCATGTATTGGCAGTCATTTATTCCTCTGAAATGGCTTGGGAAACATGCCCATGCCATCAGTACACATCTAACTAATGCATAGAGATAAAAGTGTAAAAGCCTATGCTTTAGATATTTCTTAAATACATTCCAGCATTTTTCATAAATACACTCCAGCATTAGCCTAATTGTGTAGCTTCTCTGGCGGTATGCACACTTTGACTGGGCTCTAGCATTTCCTCCCTCCACTCTTATTTCCCAGAGATTATAAACTTACTCTGCTTCCCTCTCTCCCCTTCTTTTTCCTACTCCCACCAGTAGACATAGTTTCTTGCAGACACCTTTCTATTTAACTCTTACCAGCCCTCAAGGCAGGACTACTTATCAGCACTTAACAATGAGCTCCCTGAAGCTCAGAAGTCTGGCTATTGTAACCTACTGCTGTGCACTAGGCACTGACCTGTAGAAAGAAAAAATAAAAAATAAAAAAAAAAAAAAAACAAAAGAGGAAAAGTAGAAACTGCTCTCACTGATTGTTTTTTCATGGCTGCAGCCCAATCTTGCATGAAGTCCAACCTGCTCTATTCGCCCTCACTTCCTAAGGGCTCACTCTGCTCTCCTACCCTACCCCCATTTCCACCCACCCCCACTCTCCTTAGACTTATACCTAACAAGCCACTGCTTTACTCCATATCATCCAATTACCACCCCCTCACAATCACACCACCCAACCGATCCCAGCCTCTCTGCCACATTATAACTCCTCATCTTACCAAACCATACACAGTCTGTATGCTTTAACCCCTCCACTCTACAATATCTCACTCTTATCACACTTCACTATATACCTATTCCTCTCTGCACAAACTACCCCACTCTACTATATGACAGTCTTTCTAGTCCCTGCTCACACCACCCCACTCAACATACAAGTTATACCCCACTACCTTTATATTTCTACCAACTAGCATTGTCCCTCCTATTATTCTCCCTCACCTCCCCCACTTACCATCTCCAACATGCCGCCAACACAACTCTGACACTATTCTCCACACCTCTCCTCCTATTACTATTCTCCCTAGCCTCCCTTACATCCTATAGTACCATCTTTCTCTCTACTAACCCCTTGTCTACACTTCCTCATCCACCTCCCCACCTATTCCACCTGACTGCTATACCAACATCTTCCCATCCCTCTATAAAAAAACACCTCCTCTTCAAAGCAAGACAATTACCCACACTATCTAAACAGCATTCAAATTCTCTTGATCTCCCTGTACTATATTTTCTAAAAATTCACTCCTCCACTCTCCAAAGCCAAACCCATTCACCCCACAACAAAGCCTCACGCTTAGCCTTATGTGGCGATATACATCCAAATCCAGGTCAGACCACACTCAACCCTCCCTCAACACCCAACAACTCTACCTCCAAAACTTCTCTCTATATAGTAAGCCTAAATCTCCAAAGCATTAACAACAAAATCTCAGACTTTCATGCATGGGTCACACACCAGCAACCCAACATTATTGCATTAATTTAAACCTGGCTAAAACCACTCACCAAAGACACTGAATTTCTCCCTGCAGGCTATCAAACAATCTGGCTAGACAGGACCCTCAAAAAAGGAGGTGGAGTTGCCATCTTTTTTTCCCACTCATATAATCTCATTCCATTTTCTAACCACCTACCACACTTCTCCAAAGTAGAACTCCTTATAACAATGTTAAACATGAACAACAATAAAACGCTATGCTTAGCTGCCCTCTACATACCCCCTGACAACAACATCCCTATACTGGAGGACATCCTAGCATGGATGTCATCCAATATTAAGAATGAAACCATCTTACTAGGTGATGTAAATATCAACTGGCTAGACTTCAGTTCCTCACACCCCTCATCAAATATCAATCTCTTCCACTTCACCCAGCTCATAAAAACCCCAACAAGACCCAACAAAATTAATGATACTGGATCCATTCTAGACTAGATCCTGGTCACTAACTCTAACAAGATATCCTCCACAAAAGCCCTCCCCAATACCCTCAGTGACCACCTCCCAGCTTTCATCAACTGAGCCACCATCCCCTGTCAGTATCAGCATCTATACAAACAAAGCAGGAATCTTACCTCCTTCAATACTTCCACCTTTAACAATATCCTAAACTCCACAGACTGGCATTCACTAAAGGCCCTTCCTCTAGATTATACTGTTGATTATTTCAACACAACCTTCTTAAATGCACTGAATAGCTTAGCCCCACTACGTGTAAAGCGAGTAAAAAACAACCATGGTCCCTGGCTTTCAAAATCCACCAGACTTCTCATTAATGCAGGGACAAAGCTTGGAAGCTAAGGCAGGAATACAATAACACCCATAACCTACAAAAATTAAAAGAACTGTGCAACAAAGTTAATAAACAAGTCACAAAAGGAAAAAAAAAACATTACCTCAGGCTCCAGTCTACTCACCAACAAAACCCCCAAAAATTCTGGAGCTTCATTACCACATTACTTAACCCAGATAAAAAGAATAATCCCTACCCCCACCCTGAAACCCCACTGAAGAAATAGCCTCCATCTTCAACAATTTCTTTATTAACTCTATTGCCGATATTGCTTCAAACTTCCTCCAAACTAACCCTTCACCCTCCCACCCCTCCAAACCTAGTTCACCCACCCTTTCCAGCTCACTCTCCAACCCCCAACTCTCATCCAAAGCCAGTACCTACTGTTTTTCTACATTCTCCCTAACACCTACTCCCACCTCTATCATAAACACCTACTACATAAACTAAAACTCTGCTCCAATGCCCCTGACAATCTACCTCCAGAATACCTAAAAATAGCAGCTGACAGTATCTCCTACCCTATCAACATTCTTATTAACAGATCAATCCTTGAGTCATACGTCTCCAAAATATGGAAAAAGCCCTTCATTTTCCCATTCCAAAACGGTGGCAACAATACAGACATCACTAACTGGGTCTATATTATAAGATCGATGGATGAAAACATCGAACACCATATGGTTGACACCATATGGTCGATGTCTTCAAACGTCAAACTTATAAAAAGAAAAGAAAAAAGTGCCCTAATGGGTTTAAGCAAAGGGGCAAGCCCCCTTGCACCCCCCACATGGGGGGCTGCACTCCCCACACCCCTGCTACTTAGATATACCAACTCCAAGACCCCACTACATTGCAGTAAATGTTAATCTCCATTTACAGAGATTTCCGTTTACATGTTCGAGATTCTCAGCGTTCACTATTCTCGTGTCGACAATGTCGGATTCAACATTGTCGGCTTTCAAAAATATAATATAGACCCTGGATAACCATATCCTCTCACCATCACAACATGTACAATAACCACCCTTCTATCATTTATGGACATACTAAATAAAGCCCGCGACAAAAGCCAACTAGTCTCAACACTTTTCCTCAACCTATCCAAAGCCTTCGATACCATTTCTCACCCTTTACTCATTTCCCAGCTCTCCAATATTGGTCTCTCCTCCCACTCTCTAAATTGGTTCCACAGTTACTTAAATGAAAGACAACAGGCCAATAGATGGCAAAACTCCATCTCTACCATTCTCAGCACCACAACCGGAGTTCCCCAAGGCTCCATACTTTGACCCATCCTCTTTGGTATATTCATGAACAAATTCCAATTTTCACTACCACAAGGGTCAGTTATTCAATATGCAGATGATTCCATAGTCCTCTGTTCTGCCAATTCTTCACCTTACTTACTTTAACTCAATGCCTTATTTGTCACAGAATCATGGATGCTCAATAACCATCTCACCCTGAATCCTAAAAATAACAAAATTATTCTTTTCTCCCCTAAAAAAATAAGCCCTCCTAATCAAATCAGACTTCACCATCTTCTCATTCAATAAATCATTGATAGAAGTCATTACCCATGCAAAGGTCCATGGAGTCACTATAGATGAGCACATGAAATTCGATCTCCACATACAACACAACATCTGCAAAGCACATACCAAACTAGGTACCCTGTATAGGCACAACTGTTTCCTAAGCTTATCCACTAGACACACCATTGCCACAACATACCTGCTACCCTCTCTCCTTTACATTGCCCCCCTGTTCAGCAACATCCAGATCTCTACTAAAAAAACAAACTTGAAACTTGCTACAATAAAATCGCCAAATTTGCTACCAGCTCCAAATATTCCACTCACCACTGCACTGCCTTCTATTCTCTCAAATGGCTAGAGCTTCCTAACTACTTTTCCTATCTACAACTAACTACTGCTCACAAAATCCTCTTCATACCCCAAGACTGTCCATTTATGAGCTCTACCTTTAAATACTACCTTCCCAAAAGGCCACTCAATCATGAGAGCAGCAACTGTTACAAATCCACAAACCCAGCCTCCATCCAGGTCAACTTTTCTACTCATTCTCAGTAGCCAAAACTTGGAATGCTTTACCCCTCCCCATCAGAGCAACTCAAAACATTATTAATTTCAAAGCTTCCCTTCATACCCACCTGTCATCTAACTGGATATGTAATTGCACCATGCCCCCTAGACTCACAAGTTCCCCTAACCAATCTACTCAACTATATTAATGGTAAAATAGCTCTATTACTGGTAAGATAACTCTGAAAGAACAGCAAATACTTTTGTTACTATTGTAAACAAATTAAGATCAGCAATGACTACTCTATATACAACTGTGAACTGTTCACAGCTACATTTGTAAATATTTTATTTTATTATTGTTGACTGCTCATTGATTTTTTTTCTTTTTTTATAATCAGTGTATAATTTATCTCTGTAAGCTTTACTGTCTAATTTCTCTTCAGCATAATTGAATATGTATCATTTAAACTGTAAACTGCAAATCTTAAATGTAATTACACGATGGAGCTTTTCTCCCTGGGCCTCCACTGAAAATGGGCTCTCCTAGGCCCAGTGGATTTTCCTGGTAAACAAAAAGCAAATAAATAAATAAATAAATATGAAGTATGCAGCTGACCAAATGGAAGCATACCTAAGTGCAATCCTTCTCTTTACAGATATATCCTGACGAAATAGCATTATGTGCAGTCTTTCCAACATAAACAAGTGTCCCTACCATCAGTTTGCCTCCTAGCTACATGGTTGCCTTTCTATGGTGTAGATTCAGGGCTGCTAGTATGGTGAAGATGCAAATGAGGTGTGCTGAATCCTAAAAAGTTGGCTCCATGTAGAAGATGTAAACATAGTACAGGCATTCCTTCAGTGTTTGTTTTTAATGGATTGCAAATGTGAATGATTAGTTTTTGGGAGAAGGAAAACACCGCAGCACTGCAGGCTGCCCTACTTTCACTGGTTGTGTCAGGTTAGATCTACAAAGTGTTAGATGTAAGTTTGGAAATATAAGTAAGCAACATAAAAGTCACAGGTTGCGTTCCTTAATATCCGACCTGCCCTTCAGTTGTTGGCAATTACATATGATATTATTTCCCCTTAATATCCTCAGACATCTTAAGGCTAGTGATATAGAAAGCCTTACATGCTGTATGTTTCAGAGTACTGCTCAGATAAATGAAGAATGGCTAATAAATACACAAATGTAAGACAGAGCTGTATATTTACTAGCAATAATCATGACACGTTATATGATCACTAGGTGCACAACATCCCAAACTAATCCATGTAAAAAAAAACACTTGTATGGTTTGATATTTTGGTATGGATGCTGTTGCAGTTGGTTGTGTCCATACTGAGTTAAGATCCTTGCTGTAAAGCTGTTTGTATTTACCTGACAGCACTGCCTCTGCTGCCACTGCACTACCTGCCCCGTCAGGTAGTCCTGCCCCTAAGGTTGGTTTAGTGGTACCCTCTGGAAGCAGTGGCAGTGGTGGTGATTTTATCACCAAAGCTGAATTGCCAGGGATGGTGCATGGGGTTGTGTGCTTCACTGTTGGTGCACACCTACACCAGGTAGAGAGTCTGTTATCCCTCATTTTGTAACATACCAGGAGGAGGAGAAGGAGATGTCAAGTAATCCAGCCAGTGGTGGATTGAGGTGACAGTGATGTCAGTCCATTGGGTGAGGACTCGATTCTCACTTTCACGCAGCTTGAGACCATGGGCTCTGGAAGTCCCCACCTTCAACCCAATCATGGTGTCCTCAATCTTTAGTTATTGTCACCATCCCTGTCTCTTGTCTCATTTATCTTGTCTGTCTGCAAGTGCTTCCTCACCTACCCAATTTTTCTCACCCAGACATTTCTACATCCTCTCCCCACATTCCTCTCTCTCTAGAATAAAAGGGCACCTATCCCACACAAAATAAAAAAATCATCCCATACATAGCTCTTCATTTTGCCATTTTGCACACATGCCTTCATGACACACTTGATTTGGTCCAGTTAGCTATAAAACATAATTGTGTTGTGGTCACCCCTGCCTTTTCAGGTGACAGTCCAAATTCAGTTAATATTTTCCACATATGTTCATTTTACACTGTTAAAGAAATAGATAGCTGTGGTTCTGTCCTATCTCCATCCTGCACATTCTTGCCCTGCTTTCCCTTTGTTCTTCCCCCTGCTTGCTGCCCATTTCACCACTGTTCTATCTACCCATTTTACCTCTTTAAGGCATTTTTGCACAAAGGTGCACATCACACAACAATGCTCAGCAATGGGGAATGGTGGCAATGTACTTACATGTATTTAAGAGTATTAGATTCAGTGTCAATGTATTGAAATGTATTTAAAAGAATTAAATACACCCATATTCAAACCCGGTACCATCTGATCCGAACAAGGAAAATAGCAATGCAGTAACATGTGCTGCCATTGAGTCAGTTAAGCAGCAAGTATATTTCATTGACTCAGTACTAACTGTCAGACTTTAGTAATGCAGCTCGGATTTGTGCACTGCTAACCTACATGCAAGCATGTGTATCTCACATGTCTATACACTTTGCTAACCATCATGCAAGCCCGCTTATTGCCTCGCTATGGAAATGTACATATCATGCTATATTACTGCTGTTTACTGTCGATTCTCTGCATATGACATGCAATTGCATGTGTAAACATTACAAACTCAGGGCTCTATTTAACAATATGTCACATATTTACAATACATCCATCTGTTGCCACTCCCACAGCACTGCAAACCTGGTGTCTCAGTACTGTTTCCACATGTATATCAACCACAGTACAAAATGTAATATCAAGTGTTGTGTGCTATGCAATGCACATCATTCTGGTAACATGCAGAACTGCAACTATTGACCCATATGCCTAAAAAGACATATCTGCAAGGCTAGGAATGGAATCAGCATGGATCTTGCCCACAGGGACATAGGTGACCTTCAATGCACTTGATGCTACCCATGTTGTTTTTGTCAAGGGTGGATCTTGCTCAATGAACCTTGTGGACTTCTTAGATATTGACCCCACAGGCCTGGATGAGGGATAACAGGACATGCCACCTACGTTTACTTATCGAAGGTATCTGACACTTTCCTCCATTCAGAAATCAGAAATACCTTTATTGTCATTCAACCCATACATAAGTGTACAGATGAACAAAATTACATTCCTCTAAGCTCAAAACATAAGCAAAGAAACATAAAAACAAAAACACGTAAATGACAACAGTAAACAAAGCAGTAAATGAGCCAACCAAAGGCACAGAAGTTTCAACCACCACCTCTCTCACTCCAGCACTAATAACATCCAAATCCAGTCCAGAGTTTCTGATACCACCAAAGGCACAAAAGCTTCAACTGCCACATCTCACACTCTAGCAGCAGTAGCATCCAAGTCCTAGTCCTGACCCACAGACACCACAGACCACACAGACCACACAACCACTGCCTACTAGAGACCCAAAATGACCACAACCAGTTAAATGATCTTTCCTTTTTTCAAGCTTCACCATCCACACCGTTACTGTCACTGGCAGACAAGGTTTTCATCCTCTGCTTCTGAATCCAGCCCAATTTACCACTGAAGGCCCAACTTCCATATATTCAGTTTCAGAGAAGCAAAACTTATATTGAGTACTCCATGAACATCACAGACACCATGGCTGCAGACACCAGCATTTTCAATCAGGCAAAAACAGACCAACAGACCAAATGATCAATAGAAATAAAACAGAAAGCAAAGGTGCAAAGTGGGAAACAGGGAGGCCACTGCCACATGAGGTGCCACCATCTTGGCAAACTTATTCAAGTGCCATTGTGAAGATCCCCCATGTGGGAATTAATCCATACAGTAGTACAGAAATAGAAATCTGACTCGCTGACATAAAACACACTCTCAATGTTGAGAATTGCACCTCCACCAGTAGCCAGTTACCATTAGAATATCATAAGGATCTGTGCTAGGCCTTCAACTGTTTGCAAACTACTTCCCTGAAGGTCATAGATTCATAGGTGTTTACTAGGTTAATGATCACACGGGCCTTTTTTAAGCCTATCCATGCATCCCAAATCTCTTACAAATTCTGATACCCTTGATAAGTGTAAGCATGGGCCTGGGAGATGAACCATTTACAGGTTACATGTGCCCATTAGAGACATAGGTGTCAAACCAGGGATGAATTTCTGGTTTCCTATCCAATTGTCCAAATTGCACTTGAATTGGGTTAGGGAGGAACTCTGCTTCACATGGATGGGGAGCCTGTTCCATAGATGCAGTAGTCTCTGGGATACATACCTATCTCTCCAGCAGGTTCTATTTATAACACAAGCAAGGTTTAAGTCTTTAGAATGAGTAATTCTGGTGCTGCTTGCTTTGTGGATATGCAAGAGGTTCATCAGAATTGGGTATGACAATGCCTTATATGCCAGGCATAGATCTCCCCTCAAAAGCATGTAGGATACAGAACACAGGGATAGGGCCTTGAGGCAGTCTGCATAGGAAATATTACTTACACTGTGTATTCGTTTAGTGAAGAACATCTGTGGACATTCCATTGTTGGATATGCCTGGTTAGGTACATACCAAAGGGGGCACTGTACTCAATGATAGGTCTGATGAATGCTGAATACAGTGGAACAATGACTTCCTTGGACTTAGATGCCATACCTTTGTTTATAAGATGCACAACATTGAATGATTTCTTCACCACTGTAGACACGTGATAATCAAAGGATAGATTACTATGTGTGCACCCTATGTCCCTGACTACTGGGTCAACTCTAAGGGGTGTGTTCTTAATATAATAATTATGAGGGATAGATGACTTCCCAAATGATACTATTATGCATTTCTTAGCATTTAGTTTTAGTCCATGGCTCTCACACCAGTTGTTTGTGTCAGCCACTCCAGGAGAATATTTGTGTCAGTGTGAGATTCAATAACAGCTCCTAATTTGCAATAATCTGCAAATGTAGTCAGCCAGACACCACTGACATTGGCCATGACGTCTGAGAAGTAAATGCCAAAAAGGAGTGGTCCAAGGACTAATCCCTGAGGGGCTCCAATTGTGACTGGCCTCTTTGTAAAGGTGGGCTCCCCATTCTAACTTCCTGGGTCCTGTCTCTGAGCCAGTTGGCTATCCACCGGGTGACATATGGGTTTGTACCTAATTTCTTGAGTTTGTCAACAATGCCTGAGTGGAATATTGTGTCAAATACCTTGGCCAGGTCAAGGTAAGCAGTGATAATGATTTTGCCCTCATCCATTGCTTTGCTGACCTTCTCAAAGAAGTCCACCAGGTTGAGCAGACATTATCTGCCCCTGATGAAGCCAAACTGGGTTGGGTCCAGTGCCTGGAGGTTTACTATATCTTTATTGATCATCTTCATGAAAATTCTTTCCATCGCTTTACATATAAGACTAGTGAGACTTATGGGTCTGTAGGTTTCCAGGATCTGTAGATGGCCCACCTTTGTACAGAAAGATGACTGTTGCCTTTCTCCATTCATGAGGAACAAAGCCTGTTTGGAGGCTTTAGTTAAATAGTAATTCCAGAGGCCTTGATAGGTCATTTTTTCATGCTATTTAGAAGGCATCCTGAGATATTGTCTGGGCCTATTGATGCAGTGTTCTTGGTCTTAGAGAGAGCACTAAGGACCTGTTCCCTACTGACAGTAAGGGGAGTTATATTTGATGATATTTCCTGAGGGAAGGTTGAGGGGGAGAGAGGAATAAAGTTGGAGCTGAAGTGCAGACAATGGTAGATGGTGTGTGGTTTACCAAGTTTGCAGATGACTGATAACTAGATGCACTAATAGAGTCCCCCAAAGATGGTAACATCTTATGGAAGGGGCTGCAGCACATAAATGATTGTACCAAACTCACAGACTGGACCGTAAAGCATACGATGGTTCATTGACCCCTTTGGTAGTTAAGTATTCTAGCTAATTATGATATACATAGCACCCCTGTAAGCTCAAATACAGTGTTGTGAGACTTGGGAACACATGTTAATAGCAATCTACACTTTTATTACTATGTGTTCATAGTGGTGGCTCACACATTCTACATTGCGCACATCATTCATATGGACATCACATCCAAGACCAGGGTGGTCATACCTCTGCTGTATTCTACCCTTATTAGAACACAAATTGAGTGCAATGTTTGCTTCTGTATGTACCTCACTAGACACCTGCAGCAATTGGAGGAAAATCAGGTTGTGCCTGTGAGATTCCAGGGCCTCCAAACATGACATACATGGAAAAACTGAAAGACCTATCAGTGTGCTCAGTATCATGTAGGCTGCTGACAGGTGAGCTATGCCTGCCCTACAGAGTAGTCTCAGACACTGCCTACTGGAAATGCTGGACATCTGCAAATCAAATGAGACAAGAATAACTTGTCCCAGGG
Organism: Protopterus annectens; assembly: GCF_019279795.1. Classification (NCBI taxonomy): domain Eukaryota; kingdom Metazoa; phylum Chordata; order Ceratodontiformes; family Protopteridae; genus Protopterus; species Protopterus annectens. Next base: position 428,356,440 of record NC_056745.1, on the reverse strand, counting down.
TTCTCAAGCTAGATGGTCACATAAACAGAACATGCTGGACAGACAGATATATCCCTCAGTGACTCACACTCCTTTGTAATAGGCTCCAGCTGTGTGTGAATCAGTGCTTTTCTTTGACTCTGTTCAAGCGTAACCTTGATCACTGGTTGGATGATTCTAAAGTCACCTCTGGGGTGGCAACTCTGTCCCTCATAGTAAGGGCCATTTGGTGCTGCTCACAAAATTGCTTTGCTAGCAACAACCATCCAACTATGCTCAATAAGGGTACTTCTGTTTTTACACAGCTAGGCTTCTAAAAAACTATTTATTTTTAAGGGAAAACTTTCCAACAAGTTAAGGGTGTTGCAATGGTCACTGCTTGTGCCCCATTATATGCCAACTTGGTTTTATTAAGTTGGGAGAAAAGATTTGTATTTCATTCTTCATTTTGGAAATTTATTAAATTATATATAAAGTTTTTGGATGACATCTTAATTGTTTAAGAAGGCCCTGAAGAGTTTATTGGAATATTTATTGCTTTTTTAAATCAAACTACTATTTTTTTAAAGTTTACTTATAATTATAAAAATAATGGAATTAACTATTTGGATGTGGGGATAGACATTTTTGAAGGGAAGTTTAGATCTAGAAATTTTAAGAAACCTACTTTTAGTAATTCTTATTTACCTTTTTCAAGTGTCCACCCTTTCAAGCAAAAAAAGGGAGTATTATTAAAGGACAGTGTGTGAAATCTGCAAGGATGACCTCAAATTTTGATATTTTGTAGAAGAAATACAATTTATATCTGAATTATTTAGGGAAAGAGGTTATCCAGAGGACTTAATTGCCAAAGTGTCATGATAGGTCACCTTAGGTTGGGGGAAAAATTTAAGCCAGTTATAGGCATCAAGTAAATTTACAGACAGGGCCAAGAGGAGATTTTAGCAGAGCCATGATTTTAGAGTACAATTACACTGCTAATACATAAAACTATTGTATCGGACAAATGGAAAATGTTGAGATTTAATCCTAAACTGGCTGGGGAAAAGGGTACGGACCCAAAATTTGTTTTTAAGATGGGAAGAGTTTAAAAAGTACTTTTTGAAAGAGGTTTTAAAATGAAAAATGACAAACTTCCTGGTCATACCAAAAACGTAGAAGATGCCCTTACTGTAAGTTTATTTGTGAAGAGAAAATTGTTACTTTAGGTAACAACTTCCATAGTAAAATTTACTTTAAAAGGGGTAACTACTCCAGTATGAAATTGCTTATTTAGCTATGTGCAAAGAATGTGCAGGTTTTTATGTTGGAAAAAAACACAAGACCTTTGAGTAAACATATTTATGAACACAGATATAACATTAGGACAATATAGGGAGACATGGTGGCAATTTTAGTTGAATGCTTTTTCCACCCCTGGTTTAAGTGGCTATGTTTCAATTAAGCCCATTTTGAAGTGTAGGGCATCAAAATTATGATGACACTTTTTTATAGTTTTTTTTAATTTCTTTGAGCCTCACACTTATTGATAAGTTGTTTTTAAGCATTTTAGTGTATATAGGTACACTCATATAATACGTTTATTTATTTATGTTTATAAGTTTTTCTAAAAGGAATGCAATTTAGGTACAAAAATGGCCCCTGTGGTAATTTAATTTATTTTTTTTTAATTATTTTCTGCATTTTCTTTTTCAATGTAGTTTATTTGCTTTTTTTACATTTTACACCTGTTTTTGTAACACAATGATTAGGTTTAATGAAGTATGGGTAGAGAGGTTATATTTTTTAAATGCAGCTCTTGAATTGTTTTTTGGCACCTTTTTCTAGGCATTTAAGGTATTTAAATATGTTGTTGGACATGGAATTTATTCTAAAGAAGTCCTGACAGTAGCAGGATGAAAATGCTTAGTTTTACTTATTTTTATTTCTTAATTAACAGGTTGTGGTGCTATTAATCCCTGTGGTTCTGCAGGTGCGTGTTGTTGCCATAACTGCTGACTATCTTCAGTTACAATAGAGCCATTAGGCTAGTAGTGTCCTATAAAAACATGAAACTATGAGCCTATGTAGGTTTCCCAACTTTTTGTCTCCCACATGGCCTGCTGATGTCATCTACAATAAGTTCACCTGCAGGTCTTATAAAAATCAGACTTGTGCCATGATACTTGTGTAATGTACTGTGTTATGTAGTCTGTATACTTAAGTAGGAGTTCTGTTCTGACTGCAGTCAACTGTGTCTGCGTGTGTGTGTGTGTGTGTGTGTGTGTGTGTGTGTGTGTGTGTGTGTGTGTGTGTGTGTGTGTGCGTGTACTCCAATCCCATGGATTGACAGCATTTTGATGCTTGCACATGCCTACACATGCATTTCATGCAGACCTCACAACTTCTTTTCTCCAATATGTGCTGCTGATGTCATTAACTATACGTTAGCCTGCAGCCTTGGAAAAGTTAGACTTGTATTGTGGCACTTGCCTAAAGTACTGTGTTCTGTAGCCTGTGCACTTAGAGAGGTAGATATTCTAGTTTAACTGCAGTCAACTGTGTGTGTGACCTGCTGATTCATTTTATTTTATTTATTTATTTTACATTTGTTGACCGGGCTAGTCCAACTGGATTTATGTCCATTTTCAGTGGAAGCCCAGGGAGAAAAGCTCTAGAGGTAAAAACAATTTTACAAATACAAATAATACATAGTACAAATGTGTTATGCAATGGGAAGAATAAAATGTCATCACATATATTATAGATCTTAATGAACTAAAGAAAGCTAACTTAGAAAAAGAGGCCCAAGGAGAAAAGCTCCAGAGGTAAAAACAATTTTACAAATACAAATATTGCATAGTACTAATGTGTTATGCAATGGGAAAAATAATATGTAATCATCAATTAACATTGCAGGGAGCATTTTACACCAACATGTGGGGCACTATTATATTCTCCTTAACAGACACTGCTAATATCATCAGCTACAAAGTATTGTCTGACACACTCCAAGTAAAACTTGAGCTGTGGTGCTTGCATAAAGTACTGTGTTCTGTAGTCTGTGTAGGTAGATAGGTAGGGGATCTATTTTCACTTCAGTCAACTGTGTGTGTGAGCTATTGCCTGGCATTGCAGAGAGCATCTTACACCAACTTATGGGACACTGTTATCTTCTCTTTAACAGATCCTGCTGTTGTCATCAGCTATCAAATGTTGTCTGACACACTCTAGGCTGGACTTGAGATATGGTGTTTTCCTAAAGTACTGTGTGCTTTAGTCTCTGTACTTAGATAGTTAGGGGTTCTATTCTTACTGCAGTCAAGTGAATGTGTGTGTGTGTGTGTGTGTGTGTATGTGTGTGTGTGTGTGTGTGTGTGTGTGTGTGTGTGTGTGTGTGTGTGTGTGAGCTGTTGCATGACATTATAGAGTATTTTACACCAGCATGCAGGACACTGTTATACTGTCCTCAACAGACACTGCTGATTTCATCAGCTATATCAGATGTTTGGATATGCGGTACTCCCAAAAGAGCGGGGCCAGAGACTGGCCTGGAGACTTGGCAGAAGTCAACTCATTCTATACAATAAAGATTACAGCAACATGGCTTTTAATCCATCCACATACCTCAAGGCATTGTTTATAGGCCCTGTGTAATCTTGCTGTGAAAGCCCTGCAGTCTCTTCAGCTGCTACATGTGTCTCTTGTGAGGTACATGAAAAAGAGATGATTAGACTCTATTAGTGTTGTGATGAGATTTGACTACAGTGCTGTCACACAATCCTAAGATCTCAATATGATGGTGTGACTTATGATGTGTACAATACAGGCTTTCAATACCACTGTGGACACTTGGTGGTCAAAGTTCAGAGTGCTAGCTGCATGTTTTCCCAGTGCTTGCATCACTGGGTTTCTGCATAGCAGAATTTCCAATGCTGTGATTAATACAGAATTCTACTTTTTAGATGGATAATATCACAAACATACATTTCTGCATTTATTTGTAGATCATGTGCCTTTGTTACCATTGTGTGTTAGCTCCTCCTCTACTATGTTATCACCATTGGTGGACTCAATGGTTGCATACAATATGCAAGAATCAGCATAATTGGCAAGCCAAAGGCCATATACTTTAACCTGAACTGTCATGAAATAGAGTTCAAACCATGAAGAGCCAAGCACATATCCCTGGGGTTTGCCAATGATGACAGCTCTACCAGTACAGGTTAATTCACCAACTTTCTCATGATGTGTTCTGTCAGTGAGCCAATCAGTTATCCATCAACTGATGTAATGGTTAATCCCCAGTCTTTTCTTAATGGTACCTGCATGAGGGATTGTGCCAAAACCCCAGCCCAGATCACGATAAGCAGTATGCACTGTCTTAACTTCATCCAGGTATATCACATGGAATGAATGGGCTGTGACAGCATCACAGATCACCTATGGCATAAATGAGCACATACACCTTCCTGTTATAGTTGAATAACCAGTTCAACATACCCTCCATATGGCCTATGTTCCCATACCAGGATGTACATCAACATGACACCTGAGTTGGGGGGACATCAGCTGATACATGCATGTATAGAGACATCCTGACTCTTCTCAAATGTGAGGTTGACCAACATATCATCATGGACCTCTTCTACACATACACTAGTAATATTCCAAATGTGTGCAACAGACTTGTGTGAGTTGTTAATGCTCCATCAACTCCATTACATCTGATATGTCCTCAAAGAGGTCATCAAGGGCATACATGAGGACAACAGTATTATCTTGTGGAACTTGACTAGGTGAAGACATTTGACACAAATCCACACTGAGGTATTCAATCAACACTGTCATATGTGGCCATAAACAGCTATATCACCAAATGGGTAGAACAATGTATGACATACATGGTATATCACTATGTTGAAATGTGTGAAGTGACCTATATGTCAGGTCCAGTGATCAGACTGGTACATCAAGGGTGTCTGCTAGGTTCTTTCCTGTGCATTAGTTCAGTAACAGACATCACAGATGACACACACATGCTGTGTCCAAACATCTGCCTGAAAGACTACAGACTGTGGGCAATCAGTGATTCCAGCTCTGATATCAGTGTAATACTGTCTGTATTATACTAATATCAGTGACTCCAGCTCTGATATTAGTATAATACAGACAGTATCAACACATATTAAAATTTTCTGCCACAGCCATGACAATACCTGCATTGACAAGAAATATGGAGGGATTTCTTGAGTCAGGAAACAAACACACCAGCCAAGTATAATGTGGACATCACACACTATAATCAGACAAATAGATATGTGACCCGGGTCCTAGGGTAGATGGTAAGTGTTACATCCACCAGCATGTGGCCACAGTGCTGACTACTCCCTTGAATGTAGCATAAGTACTGGGTATGGGAAGGACATCCACATCAGAGGGCATAATACCTTCATGGTTTCCAGCCTTCATCACAGCAACAACCATGTACAATGCACCCTTCTTCATGTATCTCCCAACATATCTTCCAGTGATGTGCAACTGAAGTATACCAACTTTGTCACAGTCTGCTGTCACACAGCTTATTGGCCATACCTAGGTATTGTTTCTGTAGAATATACATAACTGTCTGATGGTGCGGAACACCACTCAAGTTGTCACACCAGATGTATGTGTGCTACCTGTTCTACTTATGCACACAATACATACATAGGTTTTTGCCAACATTAATGACATGTATATCATTTGTGACAGTATGGATTGCACTATATATATATATATATATATATATATATATATATATATATATATATATGCCATGCACACAAGGCAACTAGCCTGTATTGCTCATACTGTCACATACAGGTATAGCAGTTTCCCTCTTAACACCTCCTGCAGATATTACAGTGCCCAGACAGTGTGCATGGTCATTTTCATAGATTGTGGATGTATCATAATAGTTGTTCAAGTGTGTGTGTGTGTTCGGGCTCATCTCTTATCACGCCACATCTCATGTGTTATGTCAGAGGCATGGGATTAGTGGTGGTATTATTCTGATATTATCCATGATTGTGGTTAGTTCTTGTATTGTTTTCTGTGATCCTTTATCTGTAGCCAGCTTGCCAGAGACCTCTACTGAGAGTACACACACCTTCAGGCATATCAGTTTGCACAGCTTCAGAATATGCACTCCAGCCCAGCTGTATGTCAGATCCCTGATAGATGCCTTCTGCACTATTCATGCAAGGATGCTTATCTCACACAAACATACTCCCCATTGTTATATCACCTTGTGTGGTAGTCATAGACAACACATTTTCACTGTACAGTCTGTACTGTACCATACAGATATGTACATTAGGGAGTTTCACCTTTCCTCCTTCCCTGGGTTCCTTCCTGCAATTCATCTAAGTGTCCCAATTCAATACACACACTTCCCAGTAGTGATCATTTTACATGGTAGTCCATGTCCTATTATAGATCATTAACACAGCTTCAGTACAGAATGCCAAGAGTGGGATATCAGAATACTCTGCACTGTAGGTACACTGTCATGTGCTGTGTTTGGACCATATATTTATTTATTTTCTTTATTTATTTACATTTGTTTACCAGGAAAGTCTGACTAGGCCAGAAACCCATTTTCAGAGGAGGTCTGAGGAGAAAAGCTCCACAGAAATATAACCAAAATACAATTAGTACAATAGTATACATATAGTAAAATGCAGAATACACATCAACTAGTTAGTCTGTACAAATAAGTATTCAATATAGTTTTCTAGTAGATACCAGTTCAAAAAGAAAACCCCACAAGTACAACTTCTTCACATTCATACCTCTCAACTGTCCAGATATTCCCAGGATGTCCAAATGTTTTCCTTATCAAATATGTGGCTTTCCACCATATCACTGGAATGCTCTCTGGACTGATGTGACTCAATATTATATACATTTAATGCTCACCTCTCAAGTGTCCAGATTTCTGCAGAATGTCGAGTTTCTGTCGCATATTTATGATCTTTAGCTCATAACATGTCTGTTTTCTCGTAAATCTTTGGCATGTAATTGCAGAGTGAAGTCAGAAACTTATGACTGACACTTGAGTTTCAAATGTAATGCTCTTCAGAAAGTTCATGCTAATGTACCACCTATTTATTCTATCAACTTTCTAAGTTTAGAAGTGCAATATTACAAATCTGTCCTTATTTTTGGGCCTTTGTCTCCCCATTATGAATGCCTTTGTCCCCATATTTTGCCCAGAGAGGATGGCAGGTACATTTGAGTTTCATTCTGCCATATGTCTATGTGACATCTATGGCAAATATGTGCCTATTACTGGTTAAATGTCCCCACATTATTTCGGCCTTTGTGGAGATATGTTGCACAACAGATTCACAGTTCTCTGTGAAACCCTGGTGGTCATTGTGGCATTCCACACAAATCTGATGACTGTAGGTGCTCTGTTTTGCACAGAATTGATATCCACATTCACTTACCTAGTTTTCTGGCCAGCAACACTGTTTCCAGCCATGAAACCTAGTTTAGATGAGTTGTGCCTCATTAATGTGCATTGCTTGTTACCGTAAGATACAAATCATCATGCTAACATGTAAACTCTGTGTAGGCTCTGTGCAAAGCCTATACAGAGTTTATGAATCCTGTTGAATGAAACCCCTCAAAATGACTGTCTGTTCCCAGCAGCCTCAAACAGATGCTACAGTAAGCCAGAGGGACATCAGATACATAACTCTGTAAGCATATCAACAGATACAAGTTTATGAGCCCATTAACAAAAGCTGGAGAAAATGTGATGCGCTTACAAGGTAGCCAGACTTGTACTATGATATAAACGTTCCATAGAAAAAATTGCTTTTTGGATCATTGACCGTAAGCTACTATTATTTCACAAAAAGTACATGGCACAAATTTTAAAGTAACAAAATACACATGTTTTGAAAATATAGCAGCAATTTCAGACAGTGGTAACTTCCTACACAGTGCACCTAGACACTTTTGACTGACACTGCTAACTGCACTAAACTAGGTACAGTATTCAGTGTTGGAAAACCAAAAAGGCAACCAACATACAATGCATTCAACTGGAAAGGTGCTTTAACTTCTCAGGTGTTAAAATTACTTTCATATTACTTAGTTTGTATTGTTACAAATAGTGAGTACAACTTTTTTTTTTAATTCACATGGCTTTACTACTATAAATAAGTATTCCTGATACTATTGAAACAATCCATTAAGATCAGTCCACAAATCCAGTTAATATCCAAACAAATGAATAAGAAAATAAGTTAATAAATTAAACTGCATTATTATCACTGAACAAATTACATGATACACTAGGAATGCTATTGGTAAATGAAGATGTCAGACCTAATGCTAGAAAACAAATAACGAGAAGAAATCGAGGAAGTGATGTATTGAGCAATGTATTTCTTTAATAAACTTGTGTTCTCTGGTGTGATTTGTAAAGAATAACTACAAGTACTAACAATTATGAGTAAAAAAGAAATAATTTTGAAGCCCACATAAATCTTGAGAACACTGCTATCTAAGCAGAACTGGTCACAGAAACAATATAAAAGCACATTAATAGCAGCATAGAGGCAGCTGTATCCACCAGGAATAAGTTTAGAACTAACTGAAAAAATAAGCCATTAGGAGGTATAGCACCCAGCAGGATAAAATCACTCTTATCAAACTAAGCAAACAGCTCAGAGGACAAATAAAATATTCAAATCCAAATATGAAGCAAATTTGGCCTCCCAGGCCAAAGATATCCACAAGGCATTTTTAGCTATGTCCACAACCTCAAAGGCAATATACAATTGTGTGCAGATCTCATTGTTAATAAAGCCACTTATACAGAGCAAACAGGGGCCAGATGGAGAGATGATAAGTCAGCAAACAAGAGTAGTGTTGCTGAAACTGAATTCATCCTCAAATCTTGGTGAGTACCTTCATGAGGTGGGCCCTCTTTTTTACAAAATCTCACCAAGATGACACTGATATATAGACTGCACGTATATATCATATATCATAGGCAGTAGTAGGCTGGAAATTAAAAAAAACATAGCTGGGTGCACAAGACCCAAGATAAAAAAGTGCACAATCCTGGTAGGCACACTGGTGCCAGGAATGGAAAAAATCATAGTGTAGACTCCTCAAAATATGGAAACATTCCAACACTGTGGCCGGGCCAGGCCCAGGGGGAGGATGGCCCGCTGTTGTAGAAGGAAGTAGTAGTCCACAAAAACCACAAAAATGGATAGGCCAAAGAACAGCCATAAAGACGATGAAGTGGACTATTCACAATAAGAAAAAATATATATATTGTTATTATTATGCAATAAGCCCAGAATTTCCAGACACAAGATATAGAAAATGATTACGAGTGAAATTAGAGGAAAGAAAAATACTTCCACAAGAAAAAATGTCAGAAGTTTCAAATAAAACTTGTATTTATTAATACAACAGTTTTGTGAAAAAAAATGGTATATAGATCTAGAAATATTGATCTGTTTGGGAAAAGAAGCATTTGATGAAGTGTGAAAATATTAACAACAAAACCTAGAGATTTTTGAAAAGTATGAAAAAGAAATATGGACATGGGAAAGAAAGACATATTTGATATGGTACAATATTTATGCAAAGGAGAAAGTCAAATTAATCAATATAAAGAAGGCAGTCCCAAAAATATTCAAAGAGAAATATAGGCAAAGGAATCCAAATATGGAAAATTTCCCAATAAAAAAATAATACCACGAAAAAGGAATGTGAAAAAGAATATTAGTAAAGTAGAAGTTAAAAAAATAGAAATTGAAGTTATGGAGTGCCTGTGAAGTAAAGGATTTGGTGTAGAAGGTCTAACACAGGTTACATCACAGCATGTTAGAGCAAGTCTCCAAAGTAAGGAGAAGCAGGAAGATCAGGAGATGTCTGCAGAAGAAATATGGACATGGGAAAGAAAAAGAGATTTAATATGGGGTAATATTTATGCAAATGGAAAAGCAACACTAATCAATACAAAAAGAGCAGCACCAAATATATTTGAAGAGAAATACAGGCAAAGGAATCTGGGCATGGAAAACTACAATACAAAAATAAAGACAAATAGGAAAAGTAGAAAAGGAGATTAGTAATGGAGAAATTAAAGAAATGGAAACTGAGATAATGGAGTACATGTGAAGTGAAGGATTCAGTGTAGAAAATTTAATTCAGAAAGCACCACAACATGATAGAGCAATGGCTATCCAAATTAAGGGGAAATCAGTGGAATGTGAAGCAAATGGTCAGATGCCATATGAAGAAATTTTTGAACCTTTCACAGGAAACCAGTATAAATGTTCACCTGAAGCTGGACAGCAAGGGAAGGAATAGGAAACTGTGGAATCTCTGACACAGTTAATGTTGAGGTATGATAGGTCAATGAGTTCCAATAAGACAGAGCAATGGATGGTACAGAACAAAACTGAAGAAAATGTGCCACAGAAAGATGCTATAGAACTTTCTATAGAATGGCCGCAGGAAATGGAAAACAAAAAATTTGCCCTCAGTTTAGAATAAAACAAGTTAAGAGAAGAGTTGCTTGATTTAATAGAGATAGACATATTAAGATCAATGAAAGAAATAGACTGCAGAAGGTTAATAAAACTCAAAAAGTCAGAAGTTTGATAAAACAAATGAACACAGTAATTAGGACTGTCCATAGAGATCCAAGCGATATAGCAGAAGTAAACAGGATATACTACTGTGCAGCTAAAGTAATAGCTGATAAAGTTCAGCCACAAGAACACAAGGTAGTGAGGCAAATGAAGAGGAGAAATAGAATACCATCATGGAAGTATCGAATAGAGAAAACTATAAAGCAATTAAGACAGGAAGTGTCACTGTTAGAAGAATATAGAAGAGGGAACAGCTCAACAAAAATGCTAAGAAAGAGAGATGTGATTAAAGCAATGCACAGTATTAGAACAGACCAGGATCTATCATGCACTATTGCAAATATCAAAATAAAAATTTCAGCACAGGTGGAAAATTTTAGAAAATACACAGATAAATTGGTCTGTATTAGATATTCGAATGTTTAAAAGTTCGAATTACTAAAGAACGAACTTTAGTGGTCGAACTTTTAAAAGTTCAAATATACATAAAAATTGAAAAAAAAAACAAAATAAAAAAGAAAGACTAAAGGGTGTTAGTAGGGGGGAGCCCCCTGCACCCCCCACCCTCCCCACTACTTAAATATACCAACTCCAAGATCGCGCTACAGTGTAGGAAATGGGAAATTTTCCATTTCCACACTGTAGCACACTGAAGTGTGATCTCAGAGTTGTGTATTTAAGTAGTGGGGGGTGTGTGGGGAGCCACGGGGCTTGCCCCCCCCTGCTTGAACCCTTTACTTTTTCTTTTTTTTAATATTGTGTTTATAGATATTTACACTTTTAAAAGTTCGATCACTAAAGTTCGTTCTTTAGTGATTCGAACTTTTAAACATTCGAATATCTAATATAGACCCAGATAAATATAAAGGAAAAATACAAAATAAGCAATTTATTGATGACTCAAATAGTTTTATAGAGAATTGGGAAACAAGGTAAAAGGAATTGAAATACCATCTAAAAAAGAAGAATTAGATATATTTTGGAGAACTATTTATGAAGATCCTGTGGAACATAACAAAGATGCTAAATGGATAGAAGTAGTAAAATAAACAATAAGAGGAATAAAGGTACAGGATATGAAATGGGATGAAGTAACAGCAAGAGAGATTGAAACAAAGTTAAGAAAAGCCTCTAATTTGAAAACCCCGGGCCCAGATGCAGTACCTAACTTCTGGTTAAAAGTATTAACATCTTTGCATGAAGATTTAGCCATGAGTAAGAACTATTTATATGCACACTTGGAACAGACATCAACCTGGCTAACAACAGAAAAACAATGCTCCTACTTAAGAGTGAACCTGCAACCTACCCTAAAAACTATAGACCGATAACTTGCCTTTCCATGGTGTATAAACTATATATGGGAATTGATGCCAACAGAGTTTATAGTCATTTAGAAGAAAACTCAATTATGACAGTAGAACAAAAGGGCAATAAAAGAAAGTCATATGGAACAAAGGATCATTTCTTGTCAAGTAACATCATAGTAGAGAACTGTAAAAAGGAGAAGAATCTAAGCATGGCATGGATTGACTACAAAAAAAGCATTTGATAATATCCCACATTCATGGATAAAACAGTGCTTAAAAATGTATAAGATGCATCCTACACTGATTGACTACATTACGGTGAACATGAAACAGTGGCAGACCATTTTGCAATTAAACCATGATAAAGGACAAATTGTTATTTCAGGGATAAAACTAAAAAGGGGGATATTTCAGGGTGACTTTTTGTCACCGCTGCTATTCTGCCTTGCCATTAACCATTTAAGCTGTCTACTTAACAGCTTAGGCCATGGCTATAATTAGGCTCCTAGAAAATAACAAAGTGTAAAGACTTCTCATCTTCTCTTTGTTGATAATTTAAAACTGTATAGCTCATCAGACGAGGAACTGAAAGCACAACTGCAAGTTGGCAAAACCTTTTCAGGTGATATAAGAATGTCATTTGGTCTTGATAAATGTGCAAAAGCAACCTTTAAAGCAGGAAAACTGGACCATCAGGAAAACATCAGTTTGGGACAAGAATGTGATAATATTAAAGAATTCAAGCAAGAGGAAGTGTATAAATATTTGGGAATTGATGCCAGGCCAACAATAAAACATGAGCAAATGTGAATAAAACTTAGTAAAGAATACTTTAGAAGACTTAAGTTAATCCTGAAAACAGAATTGACAACTAGGAACAAAATCCAAGCTATAAACCAATTTGCTCTTTATCTCCTAACTTACAGTTTTGGAGTGTTTGACTGGCCCCAAAACATGTTGGATAGATTAGATAGGAAAACATGAAGATTAGATAGGAAAACAAGAAAGATGCTTCATACTCACAAAATGATTTACAAAAATCAGTGTATACCAAGAGTATATATTCCCCATTCCAAAGGAGGGTTGGGGCCTTCTTCAAACTGATTACATGTATAGATCTGCAATCGTGGGATTCCACACATATCTGCTGACCTCACAAGACCCAAATGTAATGAAAGTTTTGAAACATGAGGAGAATAAATCTAAGATGACTTCTCTGCTTAATCTAGCAGAAGCATATTGGTGTCAAGCAGGAATGGAAATCAAACCAGAAATAGATAAAAATCAGGCAGCAACTGAATGTGCCAAAAAACAAAAGAAAGAATATAAGGTGAAGGACCAGATGAAAAGGTAAGAAATGTGGAAAATGCATAAATACAGTTACAAGTATAGAAAACGTCTGGGAGAACCTCATGTTGATCACGAATGAATGCAGGAATGGTTAAGGAGAGGTGTATTCAAACCAGATGAAAGGTTAATATTGGCAGCCTAAAACAGTAGGCTGCATAGACATTGGTTTACAAAGTCCATTGAGCATGTGGGAGAAACAGACAAAAGTAGGTTTTGTAAAACCAAATTGGAAACAGTCACACACCTCATTGCCGGTTGTGACATACTAATGGCAGAAGGACTGTATACTGAAAGGCATAATAATGCGGCAAGACTGTTGCACTGGGGATTGTGCAAACATTATGGTACTAAAGTGGCTGAAAAGCATAGGAAACATAAGTCACAAAGCCTCATAGAAAATGATGAAGTTTACATCACATGGGATCACCCATTACCAACAGTTCAAAAGATACATGCTAGAAAACCAGATATAGCTGTCCATGTAAAGAATACATTGATAGCAAAGTAGCATTGATTATTGAAATTGCCACACCCGGTGACTAAAGTGTCTTGCGTACAGAGAGACACAAAGTCATAAAATCTCAGGATCTGCTGACAGAAATAAAAGCAATGTGGAAGAAAGATACCCAGATAGTTCCAATAATAGTTGGAGCAACAGGTCTTATAAAAAATCAACAATCGTATTTAGATATGTTACCAATACATGTAACACCATATGAAATGCAGAAGGAGTCATTACTGGGCACATTGCTGGTGCTCCGAAGAGCAATTTTGGCTGACATCAAAGATTGAAATACTAATTTCATGAACTTTAGTCACACTTTGACTTAGGAATGGGGTCCATTCCTGCCATGGTATTAGAAACCCAAAAGACTTGGAGAAATTAAAAAAGCAAAAAGATATAGCAAACCTACTGGCAGTCAAATTCATTATTTACTCATCTCTCCCCCTCAACCTCCCCTTACCAAATACCATAAAATATAACACTCCCCTGGTATCACTATGTAACAGGCCCTCAGTGCTCTCTCCAAGGTCAAGAACACTGCATCAATGGGCCCAGACAGTATCACAGCATGGCTTTTAAATATCATGAAACATGACCTATCAGGCTGTCTGGAAGTACAATTTAATTTTAACCTCCAAACAGGCTTCATGCCTCACAAATAGAGAACAGCAACAGTCATCCTCTGCACAAAAGTGTGCCATCTACAGATCCTGGAAACTACAGACCCATAAGTCTCACCAGTCTCACATGTAAAGCCATGGAAAGGATTAATAATGACATTGGAAGCCTCCAGACACTGAACCCAACTCAATTAGGTTTTGCCAAGGGTAGGTCATGTCTACCCAGCTTGGTGGACTTCTTTAAGAAGATCACCAAAACAATGGATGAGGGCAAAATATTTCATACTGCCTACTTTGACCTGGTCAAAACATTTGAAACAATACTCCACTTGGTTATTGTTGATAAACTGAAGAGGCTAGGTATAAACCCTTATGTCACCCATTGGATTGCTAGCTGGCTGACAGTCAGGACCCAGAAAGTTAAACTTTTCTCGTCCACCTCTACAAAGAGGCCAGTCAAATGTGGAGTCTCTCAGAGATTGGTCTTGGCAACACTCCTGTTTGGAATTTTCTTCTCTGAAGTCAAGGCCAAAGTCAAGGTCTTTTGGCTGACCAAATTTGAAGATGATTTGCAAAACAGGAGCTGACATTGAATCCCCCACTCCTACTAATGTTTCCAGGAAGGGATGACACAGACACATTGTGTCAGAGCCATGGACTAAAACTAAATACCAAGAAATGTATAATAGTATTTTTCAGGGAAAATCACCCACCCCTGGTAACTATCATATTGGCAACACACCCCTAAAAGTCAAACCAGTGTCAGGGACTTGGAGACACACATAGAGAATAATCCAACATTTAACCCCCATGTGTCTACAGCAGTAAGGAAATCATTCTATGTTGTACAACTAATAAACAAATGTATGGCATCTAGGACCAAGGAGGTTGTTCTATTATATTCAGCATTCATCACATCTATCACTGAGTACAATGCCTCTTTGGTATGTACCTAACCAGGCACAACCAACAACTGGAATATCCACAGAGGTTCTTCACTAAAAGAATACAGAGTATAAGTAACATGTCCCAAGAAGACTGCCTCAAAGCCTTAGCCCTGTATTCTGTCTCCTACAGGCTGTTGAAGGGAGATCCATGCCTGGCAAATAAGGCATTGTCAGACCCCACCCTGCTGGACCTCCTGCATATCCACAAAAAACAACACCAGAATTATCCATTCTAAAGACTTAAACCTTGCCTGTGATCTAAATAGGACCTGCTGGAGAGACAAGTATGTATCTCAGAGACTACTCCTTCTCTGGAACAGGCTGCCCATCCATTTGAAGGTCTGAGGACATGTTTCCTGCCTAACCCAATTCAAGTGTAAGTTGGACAATTGGATGGGGAAGAGAAAATCTGCCCTTGGTTCGGAACCTATGTATCTAATGGTCACATACACTCTGTAAACACTTCATTTCCCAGACCCTTATTGTAAATATTTCATCTCCTAAGCCCCTGCTTACACTTATCAAGGGTACCAGAGCTTGCCAGAGATTTGGGATGCATGGCCAGGGTTAAAAAGACCTTAGTGGTCCTTAGCTTAGTAAACACCTATGAACCTTTGAAGTAAAACCTACAATGAAAGCTAGTCTAACCAGTCTGTTGAGTAAGGAATCATATGTTTATGAAAACTCATGGAAAGAACATGCATCTTGGCATGTCCTTGCCAAAAAGACCTTAACAGTAGGAATATGGACACAGCTTTTACTCCTGCAGCAGAAGGATTGAGCAACACATGTGAATGATATGGGAACAACACAGTCCCACAAAATGTCCCTGAGAATATCTTGGGGGACTCATCAAAGTTATAAGAGATCAATAAAATTATGTAATGGCCTTAAAGAGCTGTGTGATGAAAATGAACTGTTCCATTTTTTTTCTTGGGCAATACAAAGTATACAAAAGACATACAATTCACTTTAGAAAGACATTTCATGAATGTAGTTGATCAGTGATAATCGTTCTTTCAAGAGTACAGTACTTGTATCAGCTGCATGGTTCTATAAACTAAGATCTCCTGTATGTTTGACTATGTGATACGGCCAGCACATGCAAAACAATGTAATAGAAAACAGAAGTGCATTGAGCTACCCGGTCAATGTTATGACTACTACATTGCCACAGGCTCAGCAAAAGATAGATAAAGTGCCCATTTTTTGCAGCTAGAACAATGTTGTGGCGTATAATGCATGTTAGTGCAAAAGGTACAGAGCTACATCGCCATCTTCAGGTTGGTGTGAGGACAATTGCAAAGTTTGTATCACTGTCACAAGTGTCTTGGCTTCTACTTTATGTGTAGATCAAATGTCATGTTGTTTAATTTGTCCGACTTGTACTTTTTGTAACTGAAACAGTTGTCTGGCCTGTGATGGCAGGTGACTAACTTAACTGAAGTGTCCTACTATGTCTCTAAATGCAAAACTTTCATTAGTCTCATACTTTGGTGCCTTCAATTGTGTGAAGCACCTTTATTTTAACTGCTCCCTACCGTCTTTTGGTCTATATTAGAACATCGAACATTTAACAGTTCGAACCACTTAAGGTTGACCTTTAGTGATTGAACTGTTAAAATATCAAATGTTTATAAAAAAAAAATAAAAACAAAAAAAAAAAAAACTAAGGGGTGTAGGCACGGGGGTAAGCCCCCCTGCACCCCACACCCCCTGCTACTTAAATATACTAACTCTGAGACTGCACTACATTGAAGTAAATGGAAATCTCCCCTTATGGAGATTTCTGTTTACTCGCTCGATGTTCTGCACTTTCTCTATTCTCGGGTCGACAAAGTCAGATTCAACATTGTCAGCTTTCGAGAATTTAATATATACCTGTCTTTATGGCACTGTGCATTAATCTTCCTGAATGTCTGATTATGACATTTTGGAAGACACATCAAAGCTGCTTTTATTGAAGAAAAAGCAGAAAAAGAATGAGAAAATAAGACAGAGAAGAAGAAGAATATGATGATGATGATGATGATGATTATGATGACAATAGTCATGAAAAACTGAATGCTTTCTTTAGAATCTTTCATTCTCTGTTCAGGAAATTTTTCTTATGATACAGTCTCTCAGCCCATGACCTCTGAATCTGTTCTTTGTCCATCTTTTCTAATTTAACATCTAACTAACAAGTTTTGTATGGAATTACACATGGTTTATAATCACTGCATTATAACTGGCCCATGGATAATAACATGTAAGCTCACAGAACGTTTTTCAGCAAACTGCATTGGCATTTCTAAATAAATTACTTTTTTTGTGTGGTTGAATATAAACATTACAAGCAGCTAAACAAAAAAAATTGAAACTCTATCTGTAGAAATGGGAAAGGAATTTCTTTGTAGTTCTCATTCTCAGTTCATAAAGAAATGGTGGACACAGTAGGGACGTTAATGGTTCTAAAGTGCCAAGAAGGACTGAATATAGAGTCAGCCAGTCCTGTACTTTTATAATCAGCCATGCACCACTTGCTTGTGCAGTAGTCCAACATAGTGCCAGTTTGTCTCAGAATGTTGAGACTCCGGTGCTGCTGTAAAAATGAAAGTAAGGTATTATTTTGATAAAAATGGCCTCTTTAAATAGAAACATGTTTATTTAAAGTTCTAGGCAGATGAACAAGCACGTGGCACTCTTAAGTATGTACATATGGTGGGGAGAGAGACACCCACACTCTCCAAGGATACTACAGTTGTGTAAGAACTGGCCATAGCAGTTGATATCTAAATAGATCACTCCTGCAGTACTGCTGTCATATGGGAAGTGCCCTACCAAGGATACTGTATATGCAGCTTGGGTGTCTTACTATCATGCTATATGTCTTATGACCCAGGCATGTGGAATTTTTCTAGTGCATAAAGGCATATGGGTGAGACATTCTTCAGAACTTTCTTGGCCCAAACAAAGAAAAGAGAAGATGCAAAAAAGTGAAAACAGAGACATGTCAGCAAAGGGGGGGGGGGGTATAAGAAGTGGGTCATTTCCTGCTGAGAGGGAGAATAAAATGAGCAAGGGTTGAAAGGAAAGAGGGTAAAAATACTGCAAGAGTGATCTAGTCGGGGATTTACCATTATGGTAAGTTCTTACACAATTGCACTCTGTCCTTACTTTGATCACTGTTACGGTATTGCTAACATATTGGAAGATTCCTGAAGCTTTTAGAGTACCTGAGATATGGACTGTAGAGTGGAACTGGAGTCTTGCACCTTTTGGAGGATTGATCTGGAAAAACTGTTCTGCCTCTAGAGAAAGTACCAGTTTTGTAAAGTTTTGTAAAGGTGTGCATGGCAGACCAAGCAGCTGCTTTTAAAATGTTTTTAAGTTCAAACCCTTGATAAAGGCACCAGAAGCATCAGCTTTGGTAGAATGTACCTTGACCTGACCTGGAAGAAATTTCACATGAAACGAGAAACAAAAAGATATATCCAAGGAAATCCATCTAGAGATATTCTCTTTTCACATAGGGCAACCCAGCTTCTTACCTGATAGAAGATAAATAGACTCAGGGTTAACTCATTCAAGCATATAATACCTTGTATATCCTTCCAGTTAACACCCATAGCTCCTTACGGTGTCCAGACCTTTCTTGGGTCTGACTTTTTAACTAAGTGACTTAGCAGTTTATAATAGAATTACAAATAACAAGGATCTGCTTATAAAATGACACTAAGATTGTTAATCTAGAATATCCAGCAATAGAAACGCCTTGATTATCTTATGCTTTTTATGTTGATGTTTCATAAAATGCCCTGGAATGCAAGGTTGTGGACAGGCTGTAAGAGGTGCAACATTATACACCACATAGGTTTTAATGAGTTAAGGCCAACTGTTAAAAAGGTATCCTGTAGGGCCTCCAGCACATGAAGGATAGTTGAGGGTTTGGAAGCAACCATTTTTAGTAAAACATACTATTTTTTTTATATATCAGTGGCATGCTTTCTTCCCAATGAAAATGCTGCAGCATCTTTACAATAGAATCCCCAAAGGACAATTTCTGTAAGGGGAATAAGAGGAAAGGGTATCATTAACCTTTGGTTCAAATCCTGGAATATGCAAGAAATTACATCTCAGATTCTGAATCTTCTTCCTCAGAACTCTCTCTTTGTCTCTTTTGAAGTGAAGGAGACGAAATGAGGAGGTTTTTAAAAACATGTAATCTTTAAATGGACTTTGAGTGAAATCATACCATTTCTTCCATGGGTCAACTGGAGAAGGAGCAGCAGATGAAGTATGTTGAGAATTTTGTTTCTTGTTTTTAGAATTATCATCAGAATTTAAACAAGGAAGATCAGACTTTTGATATACTTCAAATATAGTAACCAGTACTTTCTCACAGACAAGGATTTGTGGTATGCCTTCTGTTATCAGCTGAGGTTCCCCTTCATGGCCTTACTGGGCATCTGATTAGTTGTATGTGAAGTGCCATCATGCTGTGCCTTGTCAACCTCTGATGGAGTCATAATAGCAGGTGCATCAGCAGAAACTGAGTGGTCTGAGAGGTCATCATCCTGCACCACAACTGAGATGTCTAGGTGCAGCCAGAAAACATTATCCAAAGGTTTACACTTTTCAGCTTCTTTAGTGGCTACAGAGAGATGTCCAGCAGGACATATTCCATGGTCATCCTATATTATCCTATCTGGTTTCCGAGATACATTTTAAGAGAGCTGCTGCTCGCCCACAAACTCCTTTAATGACACAGCACAGCACACCACATAGACACTTAGTATCCTGCTCTCTTTAAGGAATCTGCCTTCTGCAGTCACATTTAATTCTCTAAACTGACATGAAAAGATAAATCCAGAAGAGTTCCCAACAGAAATCCTTATCTGGCCACTCTCAATAGAACAGGCACAAGCCCTATGGCTGTCAAATGGAAAGAATAGATGCAGTCTTTCTTCTTCAGATGGCAGCAAAAAAGTTTTTGGAAATTTGCACCCCTATGTCCCTTATATACTAACATGCTTCCATGTGCCTTGGTCATAAAGTAGATATAAAAGAGGAAGGCAGCGACACTTTGGTATACTGCCCAGACAGACAGCATTCTGGCATGATATTTCATACATTAACAACATTGAAACAATAAACAAATGAAGTACATCTGGATGACTTATTTTCACCTCCCAGCTAAATATACCCAAAACAATGTCAATGTCCTTTCAGGTAAATTTTACAGTTGATATTGGATATCTGTTCTTTTCACTAAACATTGATTTTTCTTTTAATTTCTGTGACACCAGGAATTTCTATACATCCATGTGTCTAGCGTCAGCATTTGAGTATGTTTTCTGTAGAGCTTTGGGCTGTTTGAGAATGCTAGTACAGTCTAAACTAAAGAGGTATTTTTGTCATATGTATTATTCCATCAGTTTCACAAATGCATTTTATTTCAACAAAGGCAATGCACATACACATTGTCATCAAGTAAATGTGTTTCAAATACAGAGCCACCTTAACTATATTCCACTTGGACCTTGGTAAGCAAATAGTTTGTACTAGGATCTACTGTAGAGATGATGTACGTCAAAACAATTCCTCTTTGAACCCATCATGTCTGCAAAGGCTGCAACTTTAAAAACTTAAATTATTTTTTTGAGCATTCATGATTACCTGCTTTTAAATCTGTAGGTGAAACAGACTAAATTTCAATTATAGGCAAGGAAACCAATGTTTAGTTTTCAAAAAAACTGAAATTCTACTTTCATGGGATGTAATCTGGGAATTTTGCCCATGTTTTTTAATGGAATTTCCAGTCATCACTGTGATTTCTTTATAATTCATACTGAAAATTAGGAGATTCTAGATACAGAACAGTCAGTAATGCAAGCTGACAATATCATAAATCAGTATGAGGAGAAATACATTGTAACTAGTTCTCTATCAAGTTTTTTTTATTTTAATTTATTTTTCAAGACAGTCCAGACTTGGGATTCACCAGTATTTTTCCCAAGAAAATGAAATAAATCAGTGTTCCAGCTTATTAGATTTTCACTATGAAAGGCATGTCACTAAACTTTTATATTTTGCTACATTAAAAACCACCAGATGCATTCTGCAAAAAAAATAAAATAAAATAATGTTCATAACCACTACAACAATCTGACAATATTCATGTTATTCATCAATCTGGCAATGTCATGTTCATTAACTTAGGAGTGAAACCATGCAAAAGTGAATAGCATGAGATATAAAATACAAATCTATGAGCATAACTTTTTGGCGAATGCTATATATTTTTTTATGTGATTTTGTTTACAAGAAAGAATATCTGTTTAGATATACTGGTGGAATTTACCTCTGGGCTGAACCTTGTGATATGTCTCTTATTTCAGTAATTTGCTGGTAAACATGGTGACAAAGAATGACTGATAGGTGATTAGGGCTGTAGCAAGTCTGCAGTCAGCTGAGGACATATTCTGTACATCACTTACATACTCACAGACATTCTTACTTGTAGATGAAATATGAAGTTTATAACTGTCTAAAGTAATGTGTACAACACGGAACCATATACAGGTTCTTTACAAAAGTCCATGCATTTGAAAACTTTTTATTGTTGCCTGGGGACTTTGATACATTTATTAGCCATATGAGAAACAGTGTTTGAAGAGAAGTGCACATTTTTAAAAGGAAAGTATGTGTGTGTTGGGGGTTAAAATATGATCTGAATAAAGACTGGAAATCTGTGGCTACACTTTTGCAGGTCATAACAATCTGGACAGGGTATTTTATTTGCGTATGGTCACGTCACACATTCTGTAAATGCTCTGGCAATTATGTAAGTGGATTGTTCTACATAGAATTTGACCTGGAAATGTCAAAGTCTAAGAAAGGAAAACGGAAAAAACAATGGACAAGAGAATTTGTGTTTCACTTGTGTACAAAAAAGTTGTTGCTTAGTAGCAAAATGGCATTTCTGTAGTGATAATACAAACATCAACTTACTCCTTAGTACACAGGCAAAGACATGTTACAATGCGGATTCAAACTTCTGTAGAATACCTACAGATGGGGGTGGTATCCTGTAGGTAAACAAAATCTTCAGCACATCACCCCAGTGTGGCATCTGGACTATTGTTGCCTCTGGCTAGGTCAGTTATTTGGACAGCTTACTACCACCAGTTCCATCCTCTGTCATCAGCTAAGATGGTATAATAATTTCAATAATTTATCATACAGCTTAGTCCAATATTAATGCCCCCTCATTCAGGGGCTTAAACTGATTGTTACATAACTGGAGTTATTTGTCAAAAACATAGCTCAAGTAAAGTCTTGGGGGCTTTTGGGTGGTGACTAATGTGAATTCAGTCATGGGATCAGCAGGACACTCACTCCAATGCATTGTGCATGGGGTGCATAACCATGTAGCAATGCCAAAGCAATTGCTACAAGCTTTCATGCACAATTTTAAAGATCGTAGGAAAAGTTTTAATCAACTTCATTTTTACAAGGAAATAGAGTACTCACACACCTTTGTGCATGTAAATACGCATTTATTGAAAAGTAAAGTTATCTTTTACTAGTAGTATTCCAAAAAAGTTTTCAAACAGCCAGCAAAGGTGAAAGTCATAACACATCCTCCCCCTGCAGTCCTGCTATATGGTGGAGTCAGCATATAATAACATCATTGTTCAAGTCGTTGCTAAATAGGATAATTGTGTTAAAATGCTACAAAGTAATTACCAAACCTAAAAATATAAAACTGTGTAAGGACATTATTATTAGAACGTACCCTAATGTGACTGGTACAACTACTGAGAAGTTTTATACTAATCCATGTAGTAGATGTAATTTTTGTGGAAGCATTGGCAGTAGTGGCCAGTTTGTTCATCCAGATACAGGTCAAAGATTTGTGTTTAGAGTTTCTTCTGATTGCCACACACAGCACATGGTGTATCTTGCTTATTGCATGGTGTGTGGTTCATGTTATATAGGGAAAACAGACAGAATGTTCAGAGATAGGATCAGGGAACATCTGTATAACATTAGGGTACATTCTAATAATAATGCCCTCTCTAAACATGTGATGCAGAAGGGAGATGATCATACATTCAAATTTCTGGTTATAGATGTCATCACACTGAGTCTGTGTGAAGGGGTTATTAGGAATTGTACTGAAAATAGAGAGGTTAGGTGAATTTTAAGGATTAGGGCTGATAACGGTAAAGGTTTAAATGAAAAAGCCTCCCTGAAGCTCATTTTGAAGTCCAGAGGGATTAGGGTTAGATAGTTATGCACCTGTTTTATTATTATTATTTATAAAATAATTGTTATTAATTTAAATTATTAATATAAAATATTATTTACATGTAATGTTTCCCAGAAACCCATTTTAGAGCTCAGAGTGATTAGGATTAGATAGTTATGCACTTGTTTCATTGCCATGTGAGTCTATGTTTTTAGATTTTTTATCATTTCTATATGTACAATGTATATAAGTGGAATGTTACATATATATGCTTGTATGTTTTTAGGTTAATATCATTAGGAAATGTGCATAACCTATGTCTACAGCTTGTTGATTTAAGAATAGCATATTTAATTATGTGGGCTGTTTTTGATTGGTTGTGCAATTATATTTAATGAGCTTGAATTGGGTGTGTTTTTATGGTCTGAAGAAGCTATTAGCAAAAGCGCTTATGATTCATTTTATATTCTTTTTGAATTAAAAGTTTTTTATGGTCTTCCATGACTGTGTTTGTTCCGTTGTCTACATTCACATAGTTTTATATTTTTGTTTTTCTATTGACAACGGCACATTTACTCCTTGGAGTATTCTTTGGTTTTAATTACTAAACCTGCTCAATTAATCGTTTGCTAAAAACTACCACACTGTGGAATCTCACAGGTAGCCCTCAGCAGCTGATCTGGTAATAAAAAGGAATAAATAAACAATAACCTTTAGAAACAGAAGATGTTAGCCACCTTTATGGACAAGGTGGAAGGCATAAACACTGAATTTTGGAAGAGATTCACTTCGCTAGACTCTTTATTTATTTATTTATTTAAATTTTTTAGGTCCCACCACAACTGTTTACAATCAGCTATGCCCTAGAGCCAATCCTCAATCATGACCATGACAATTATGGCATTACTATTGTTATGTGTGTGTGTGTGTGTGTGTGTGTGTGTGTGTGTGTGTGTGTGTGTGTGTGTGTGCACTTTTTAATTGTGATTTATAGAACTTCAGCTGTGGATTATTGCACCCCGGTAGCTCCTAAAATAGGTCTGTATGGATCAGCATTCCATCTCAATCAACCCATAAATGACTTCCATCTTCCCAATACCTATTCAAGTTTCTCTATCGACTGAGAACTCATTACTGGGGAAGCCCTTAACGCAGGCAGCAAGGAGGAGTGGAAGAAGAGGTGATCGGGAGATCAATTTGTTCTGGGAAGTCACTATCTCTATAGCTACTGAGGGCCTTTTTTGGAATGCCTTATCCATGATCTTACCCACTTTCTAATGTTTGTTTGTAAAGCATGTGCCTCAGGAGTAGACTCAGTGGTCTCTGTCCCAGCTACAGGTAGTTCTTTGGCTATAATTCCCCCTCCCCAATAAGGGAACTTTGTAAAATGCTTCTCATCCCTATCCTCCCAGTTAACTCCTTAGGAAATGTGATTTTTTAATCATATCTATGTCATAGCATCATAGGATCATTGAATTACAAGACAACTGAGCCTTGAGTCTATTAACATCTGTCCAGTACACACCCTCTACTCCTTATCTCCATGTTCACGGAGAGCCAGGCCAGCCAGTCATATGGAGGGGAATTTATGATTACAAATTCAGTTGTCCATTTCTCCTTTTTAAAATCAATGTGTCACACTGCTTAACTTGAAGAGGAAGTTTCTAACAGAGAAGGTGCAAGTGCTACATAATAAATCTATCCCTCCACCTTGTCTTATTTATTTGTTAGAGCAGATTTGGCTCTTTGGCCCTAGTGTAGGCTGACTATTTGATTTATGGAGATATAGCAGTTCTCAGTCTTCTGGACCCCTTATAACCTTATAAGCAAAGCAGAGATCAGCCCTAAGGAGTCAAAATGAAACTGAGTATATGACAAAAGTCTCCACTCTTTCTTGGTAGTTCAGATCTTTTAATCCCATCATCTTTTTAGTTACCGACCCCTGGGTCTTTCCAATTGCTCAGTATACAGTTGGCGTGGTTGTAGGATATTGGCTGCAGAGTGTTTTTTTTCTGTTACAATTGCTCAATATGCTTAGCAAGGTACATCCTAAAAGAGGTATTGTACTCAATAATGGTTCTAATCAGTCCAGAGTACAAGGAGATGAAAACATCTTTTGCTATGAAGAAATACCTTTTGCTATTATTTGTGTAAGGTAAAAGGATTTCCTAACCACAATTGCAACATGATGGTCAAACAAGAATGAGCTAGCCACAGAAGTACCTTGGTCTTTCATTAGCTTTTCATTTTGAAGTTCATAGGTTCATAGGCTGTTATTATGCAAACAACATTAGGACCCTTAACAAGCCTAGCTGTGCACCCCAAACCATTTGGGTCCCAAGTATCATAAGGTGGGGATATGTTGGTAGGCAGGTAGCTAACGGTTTATGGGATGGGGGTGTTAGATATGATAATACTTTTCTTATTGATTGGCCTGTTTTCATAAGGGGCATAGGGGCCACACTAGGGGTAAATTTATGATTTCCCATCCAGTTGTCAAGGTTTTGCTTTAATAGGGTAAGGGATGAACTCTGTTTTCATGGATGGGGGGCTTACCCTATAGTGTGAGGATCCTTTTGGACACATATCGGTCTCTCCAGCATGTTCTGTTTATGTCACAAGTGAAGTTCAGATCATTAGATATTAGTGTTTCTGGTGCTTTTTGTTTTGCACATGTGCAACAGATCCATCAGGGCTGAGTCTGATTAAGTCCTGTAAGCCAGGCAAAGATCACCCCCTCAGCAACCTGTAGGAGACCAAATACAGAGACAGAGCCTTAAGGCAATTAGTGTAGGACAGTATATTCATGACCTGAATTTTCCTGGTGAGAAACCTTTCTGGGCATTCTAACTGTTGCAAGTGCCTGGTAAGGTACAAGGCAAAGGGGGCATTGTATTCAATGATAGGTCTGATAAGTGCCAAGTAGAGTGGTACTATAACTTCCTTGGGCCTGGATGCCATACCCTTACTTATAAGATGGGTAACATAGAATGATTTTCTTATTATCTCGGCTACATGTTAGTCAAAAGTCAGATTGCTGTCTATATATGCTCTTAGATCCCATACTAGTGAGTTGTCTCATAGGGGTGTTTTATCATTGGAGTAATTAACTTGCATTGACAGTTTTCCAAAGGGCATTATAGTGTATTTTTTGGCATTTAATTTTAGGCCATTGCTTTGGCACTAGTCATTTGTCTGTGTTAAACCTAACTGCAATATGTTTGTGTCTTGGGGGAATCTAGAATAGCTTTCAATTTATAGTCGTCTGTGAATTTGGTGAGCCAGAGGCCTTTAATGTTAGCTTTGACTTCCAAGAAGTAGATGCCAAATAGGAGCAGACTAGATGAGGTGGTCTTAAAAATTCTAGTGAGCCAGCTGGCAATCCAGTGAGTTATATAAGGGTTTATTCCTAGCTCATAGTGCTTGTCAACAATGTCTGAGTGGGGGTATTGTATCAAATGCCTTAGCCATAGATACACAGCATGCACTGTTTTACCCTCATCCATTGTTTTGGTGATCCTCTTAAAGACATCTACCAGGTAATGTAGACATGACGTTCCCTTAACAAAGCCAAATTAGGATAGGTCCAGTGTCTGTGGTTTGTCAGTGATCCTGTTTATCATTTCCATGATGATTTGTTCCATGTCTTTGCAGATTAGGCTTGTTAGACTAATGGGTCTGTTGCACCCTGAGTCAGTTGATGGTCTACCCTTGTGGAGGGGAATGACTGCTGTGGTCCTCCATTCATTTGGAATGTAGCTTGTTTCAAGGCTGTAGTTGAAGAGTGGCTCAAGTGGTCCTGATAGGTCATGTTATAGACTGCTCAGTTGGCAACCAAGGATGTTGTTAGGACAATTGTTCTTGGCTTTAGTGTGTGCTGACAACACCTGGTCTCTGCTTATAGCTGGGGGAAGTACTTTGGAGGGGCTTTCACCTGGTGGAGATGGGGTGAGTGGGGTGTGAAATTTGATCTGAATTTATCAGTCAGTATATTTGCTATATCACCCTGATTGTTATAGGTGGTACCAGTCACCACTAGTAAAGCACCCTGTTGTGTGTCACCTCTAAGGTTATGGACATAGCTGAGGAAGGCCTTCTGATTGTCCTTAGCCTGCAATGCTACCCTGACTTCATAGATGGCCTTGCTGGACTTAATTAAGCATCTTAGTTTCTTGTTAGTTGTAAGACAGCACTTATCTTTAAGGGAGTTGATTTTCCAGATTTTGGCCATGAGCTTTCTTCTTTTATTATATACACTGTTTATGTGAGGATTCCACAAGTGGGATTTGATTTCAGTGTTTGTTTTTGGTTTATTTCTGGTAAGTACAGCAGCATCTATGCAGCCATTCACAGGTTTGTATAGTTATTCTGTCAATAACATGCATAGGTAGCTGTAGTCATGAAGGTGGGAGGAGCAATGAGGTTTGACAAACTGTCACTTAATAGGATGTAGTTTGCCTTTGAATAATTCCTA
This sequence comes from Protopterus annectens, assembly GCF_019279795.1. Lineage (NCBI taxonomy): Eukaryota > Metazoa > Chordata > Ceratodontiformes > Protopteridae > Protopterus > Protopterus annectens. The sequence continues at coordinate 428,328,361 of NC_056745.1, read as the reverse complement.
ACTGTTACTGGTTTAGCTGGATTTTCTCGGTTGATTTTTACCTCAAATGAGACAGATTTATAATCTGACCTCACAAGTGAGGATGAGAAATGGGGGTACAATGTTGTCCTGTGCTGGCAGAGCTGGATTCAGCACTAGGTGACCCAGGCAATTGCCTATGGCCCACTGGCTTGGGGGACCATGGGGGCCGCCACAATATTTAATTTTTAATTAAAGCCAATTTTTCTTTTCAGACTCACTGTGTGTGTGTGTCTTTCGTATGACTCACACTTGCATAAAAACATGTGAAATTTAAAAACACATTGGATCAGAAAAAGAATGAACTGCTGTTGCCTTCCATCAGGGAACAAACATCTGCTTTCTTTTACATTGGAACTTCACTTCTCCATTTTCACATGTGCATTAGGATGGAGAAGAACTGCTGCTTTCCTTTATACACGGAGTGCTGGCAAGAACTTGTGGAAGATGAACATTCCTTCAGCTTCAGGCAGGTAATGCAAGGTATATGTGTGCAAACTGCCTTAGTTACAGATGGTAGGTTAGCTAATTAGCTTGGTCGGCCTCAAAACCTGCACCTTGGCTACATTAGACAAGAACTTTAATCCTCTACACCAGCTACCAGGCTTGGGTAATTTGGGGAAGGAATTCAATAAAGCCTACATGGATGATTTTCCATGTAGACATAGGGGCAAGGCCCCAACACAGAAATTGGCAGCCAAGAAATCCAATAAACAGAATAGAGGGGCTTGCACGAGTGTGCAAACACGGAAGTGTCTGTGGAATGCAAATCACCACATGAGCCACATGAACTCCATGCAAACGAGGGTGATTTGCGAGGCAATAAACAGAAAGGTACTCGAACTGGTGTCAGAAATGTACATGGAAAATAACCATGCACAGAAATGTAAAAATTAAACAGGGGCTGTAAAAGGCAAAAGAAAAGGTTGGATATTGCAATGTAGGCATGGAAATGCCCAACACTAAGTCCAAAAACCAATGCAAATCATTATAAAATATTACTTTTTTAATACACATATTCCATTTGTATGGTGCATAGCAACATTCAAACATGCTGTTATGCAAAAAAATATATATATTAAAATGCTGAAAAACTGAAAATAAGACATTTGCAAAAATAATGCATTGCAGAATACATAAGGTAGAGAGGTATGGGCATCATGTAGCATTATAATACCAATACGACACAAACTGAGGACCAATCCTGCAAAACAGGTACAGTCAGATGTGTAAAGTCTGTAACTCTGTGTGTGGTGTTACATCTTGTACCCCAGTCACAGCACACCTACAGCTACATACAGCAGCTACTGTGGACAAAGCCAGGAACAGGAGCGGGACAAAGGCCCACATGTAAGTAAAAAGATGAGCTACTACCAGACAAATGTAGAAAGTGCAGAGTAGAACAGGTTGGGTCATGCAGTAGCATGGGTTCCCTGTTGTGTATGGAGTCACTAACTCAAATGTCTGTCAGCAGTTCCTCATGTCAGTCTATAATGATCTGCCACTGATGTACCAGGAAATCACATTGCTGTGTAAAGCTTACCCTGTTCAGTCTAATACAATCTGTACATACCCTAGGTATGAGTCAGATATTATGGCCAGCACACAGCTAGGGAATCCCTTGGGCATTATATAAGGGAGGTGTTGGACTGTTTAATCAGGTGCAGCAGCCAATTGGCTGTAGCACACAAAATCCCAGACTGGAGTACAGGTAGGTCTGGCCTGGAGTCCCCTTGTAAGTACTGACAGTCACACTGGGCATGTTCCTACACTTAGCTAATTTTAGCCCATGTCTGAAGCCTCACCTACCTATAGAACTGAGATGTCAATATATTTCTGTGCATTCAGACAGCTAAGTTTACCTAACTGTCTCTCCCTATCCCCATCAGACATGATTACCCTTATCTATCAGTATGTAGCACATATAAGATATATATTTATCTGTAGAGTGCTATACAGATACATATATAGAGGTAATATATATATATATATATATATATATATATATATATATATATATATATATATATATATATATATATATATTATAGAGAGAGAGAGACAGAGAGAGGGGAAGAGAGAGACACAGAAAGGTATAGAGTGATGCAGTGCTGCAGGCACTTATACACCAATTGTTACCAGTGGCACGTGCAACTAGTACTGTGATATGTAGTGTGTAATAGTACGTAAGTAGGGGTTTTAATCTCACATCAGCCACTGTCTGTGTGTGTGTGTGTGTGTGTGTGTGTGTGTGTGTGTGTGTGTGTGTGTGTGTGTGTGTGTGTGTGTGTGAGTGTGTGCGCGTGCACGTGCTCATGTGTGTGTGTGCGTGTGTGTGTGTGTGTGTGTGTGTGTGTGTGTGTGTGTGTGTGTGTGTGTGTGTGTGTGTGTGTGTGAGTGTGTGTGTGTGTTTGTAGATATTCCAATTACAGTAGCATACTCACACCCAACAGGCCTATGTCTGCGCAACGGTCAATCATTTATGGCCCTGTGACTAGTGTCCTACATAACAGTGGCCTCCTTGTCAGCAACTGCTGATATCATCTACCCCAACATCAGTGGCAGACACTCTCCAAACATATAAGCTCAGTGCCACATGCAATGAGTACATAGCACTATACTATATACAACAAGATAGGTAGGAGTTCTAATTCCAACAATGGCAACTCTGTGTGTGTGTGTTTGTGTGTGTGTGTGTGTGTGTGTGTGTGTGTGTGTGTGTGTGTGTGTGTGTGTGTGTGTGTGTGTGTGAGTAACTATATCCCCTCACAGCAGTGTGTCTGTTTTGCCTATGTGTGTGCAATGCTAATACATTTTTAAGGCACATGCCTACCTGTTAACCCCCACATTAGTGTACTTTACAGGGCCTGCTGATCTCATCCACCTTAGAAGCACAGTTAGACACTCTTCAGATAAATAAGCTCCATGGTGCATGCAATAAGTACATAACACTATAGTAGATATAACTAGATAGGTAGGGATTCTAAACTAAACAAGGGCAGTTCAAGTTGCAGATCATGTTTAGCCAGGTGTGTCCTGTGAAAACAACTAAAACAATACAAATGTCCCAAGAGTGGTGGACAATAAACATTTCCTACATTACTCTAATAGTTGCATAAAACAGTAATTTTACAAATAGCATAATCTAGGCAAATGCTACAAAAATAAGCTGTTATATTGACAAAAAAAAGTGAAGTTCTGTCCTTTGCACACGCCGTGAGTATGGTTTGTCCTGCCAACTCTCAAGTTACTACAAAAAGTGTTCCACATTGGGCATTCGATAAGGTGGCAACCCTAGTTTGTCTTGCCTATGTGTGTGCAATATGTATACTGTTTGAGGCCCTGTGAGTAGCTGCTGGACCTAAATAACCCACATGTATCTAGACATGAATGCTACCCACCACCACCTACATTTGTAGGTACAGACCATGTTTGTGTATGACTGTAAGTTGAGTGATGTCTGTCATTGACTCGCCAAATGATGTTAACATACTGCAAAAGGGTCTTACATCAACTACAGACTGGTGCCAGTGTCCTGGCCTCAAGCTAAATACAAATAACTGCATCATCATACCATTCAGTAAGACACAGCCCTGCTGTTTACCACATCAACGGCAACCACCTAAACATACAACCTGTGTTGAGAGACCTGGGTACTTAGGCTGTTAAAATTATGCATTCAACCATCATGCAGTGTCAGTGGCCACAAAAAGCCTTGTACATGGTTCAACTCATAATTAAAGGGATTGCATCCAGAAAAAAAGATGGGCACTACTTCACTATAGCCCTCAATCAGTTGACCAATATTTTAGTACAACACCCCATTTTGTATGTGCCTATCTAGACATCTGCTCCAACTGGAAAGGCCACAGAAATACCTGACAAAAGTAATCCATGGCCTCCAACACCTGTCCTATGCAGACAGGCTCAAATCACTATTGCTCCACTCGGTATCAGACAAGTTACTCAGAGGTGTGCTGTGTCACACCTACAAGGCAATGTTGGATACTGCCCTGCTACAGCTGCCCCATACCTGTAAGTCTAACTCCTTGTGCATTAACTGCATGACAGGGTTGACTGTGATATGCTACATCAACACAACCTGCTGGAGAGACATGTTTGTCTTCCAGATGCAGCCCTGTCCTAGGAATACACTTCCCATACACATCAAGCACAGTACCACACTGACCCTATTCAAGTGCAACTGTGAGGAGTAGATGGGAAACAATAAATCTCTCCCAGTGATCTCACTTGTGTCCCTCATTGACAGGGGCAACAGGTGCTGATTGATGTAGCTTTTTGGGGATAAATTAATGGCAAAGTCACATTTCTCCATTGCTATCATGCCATCTGGAGCTACTGTATTGGCACCAGGTCTCTATGGCCTTGACACACAGACCCCTGGAACAGAAACAGAAAAAGGTCTTGGAGACAACTGTCAGTCAGCAATACTACCACAAATGCAGTATCATGAAAAAAAAAGGTATATGCACTTTGATGTGTTCTTATGACATATGCCAACAGACAGCACCTTACAGGGCATAACACTACTCCTCTACAAACTACTGTTATTAAATGTATTATAGTCACCCTGTGCATCAGACACATATTTGTATGTCCCTACATCTATGGTATGGATGAAAGGGATGTGGCACAGGTATCATCACATGCACAGGGTGTGGTGTGGGGTTGCTAAAGGCCTGGCTGTGCCACACAGTTGACATTCTGTGTGTGTGTCTCTAGAAAGTGCTAGTCAGTTGGGCCATGGAGAGGAGCTATGGTGGTCTGCATGTGTCAGTGATGTGTGAGCATGTATGCATACACAGTCAAGCCATGTACAAACACAGGAACTGGCTCTGCCAAGAGTGGCACTGGCACCACCATGCCCAGGGTCAGATGTGGTCCTACTTGCTGGTGGTGACTGGTGTCTGCTAGGTCTGTGCCCCTCACGGGACCACCCAGGACCACATGCCCATGGCCTGCCACTATGTGGTGTGGACAGCACCTTCCCTTCTCTAGTGCAGGCAGTACTGGCATTATGGGAGTGTGAGTGTGCATGGACATGTGGACTCTCAGCTGATGTTGCTGCTGACCTATGTCCATCTGTCTGATGCCCTACTCTCACCACATGTTCCAGCACAGACAATGTGCATTGAAGGACTGACAATGTCTCAGCCCACCGTGTGTCCACTACATCGGCAAAATGATGTATGGTGTCACCATTGTTGTGGATGGAATCATGGATGTCCGACAGTGATACATCCATGATCCTGGGCATCCATCTGGTGTTGCATTCAGAATGTGCCTGTGCCTCCATGATGGACCGAAACATGCATCGGGTGACATGTTATGTGACACCTGTAACAAGTGGAGGATGGGCAGCAGTCCTTCTTTAAGCATTGCTGTCAATCTGCCTGTATGGGAACTTGCCAACTCTCTGGCTATGGCTAGTGTCTACAGGAACAGATGCCATAGTCGCCACACTCTCCTATTCGATGCCACCACCCTCTGACTGCCCAATATCTATGGCTGCAGGAAACTGGGAAAGTGTGTGTGTACTGATGGTGTGGGGGACACTGGGGAGGAAGTGGGATGTCAACAAATGGGACAGATTCACCCCACAACAACCCCACCTATGCCTCACTATGGCCACCTTCATCATCAGTGTCTGATGAGACACTGACATCCGGTTGTAAGGGGGACACATCCAACCCTCATGGTCACCTGTGAGGAGGAAGACAACATGACTACATTAATACCTGCACTATTATGTCTGCTGATCCAAACACGCACACACACAGACACACACACACACACACACACACACACACACACACACACACACACACACACACACACACACACACACACACGTGAGATGCTACAACTGCATTATACATACCACACCTTATTACCGATCCTATGCATAACACACAAGTGAACCACAACAGACACAGACAAGACAGGCCCTTAACAACATGCAGTGCAACTATGTCTGGTTAATGTTGCCAGTAATATACACCTGTGAGATAAGCGACATGTGATGGACCTTCACCTAAACCACAGTGCACCTGTTTTCACCATACTATTGATCCCCTTTATAGCAGACTGCCTAGACCTTCACAAAAATAAGTGCAAATATATTACAGCTCTTTTAAATATGTTACTGTGATTACCAATGCAATGTACTGCAGTTAACCTCTACACAACTGAACATACAAGTATTGTACTATGGCTAAGCTTAACAGTTGGTCCACGCCAAACTGGCAGCCCTTAACATTCTTAGGATATAGATGAGCCATAACAAAACAATTTCACACTCCCCAGCTATAGGATGTTGGACTCTGGCCACACCAGATGTACCTATGGAATTGTGGGGGAGAGGTATTTTCAGAAAACACAAATGTGGCATTGGTACAGGATAATATGTGCAGATATCAACATGCACAGTACTAACTGTGACACTGCTCACATTGCTGCCATTCTGAGTGTGTGTGCACAACTGTGAATTACAACCCCCCCCCCCCCCAAAAAAATGCAGATTGACCTGACATCCATGTTCAGGTATGCAGAGGCTGCCACTATGACTGCTACAGTAATAAAGTGTTGACCACAGGAGGCTTATATGGATGCTCCTCTGCTGTAGAAGCTGTGCCAACCACCTCCACAATGTCTGGGGTAATGGATACTTGCAAGCTGGTGGCTGACCCCTGGTTTGCCAGGAACTCCTCTGTGGCCAAGAGTGGTTGTTATGCTGCAGGCCCTCCACCAGTGCCAGCATGCTCCCTGGCCACAGCTTCGGCCCTTTGTCATGCACCGTTTAGCATGTCTGTGGCCCGGTATCAGATCTGCTCATATATTCTTTCCTATAGCCCTACACTATTTACTGATGCAACAAAGTCTGCCCAAAGTGCAGTGCATTGTTTCCGATTCTGGTGACTCCTCAACAGTAGGATGCCATGATGCAGTCTGAGGCTGTCAACTATAACTTCATTCTCAGCTGCAGAAAAAGATAGGTTCCTTCATCTGTACATCAGTCCTGAAAGACAAGAATAGGGAACACATAACAGGACCACATACATTGCTCTCCATTATGTACACACCCTCCACATCCACATTTGCAAGCACTATCCACTGCTAACTCCCACATAATACCCCACTATCTATCACCACAGTATGTATGTGTCTGTCAGCAACATACTGGCAATACATCAAGTATTACCCTTCTCATATTGCTGTTTCCTGCTACTTGCTGCATGTTCTCTAAGGTGTTCAAATGCATTTTTTCTGTTGTACCTATTACTGCTTGTTGATAGCTTGTCTACATTGTATGCAGTAGTGTAAGCCTCCTACTTTTGTTTTAAGCACCTGGGCTGTGGGCCCAGCCTTAGGTCTCCCTGGCCTTCCTCCCTCAGATTCTGACAAATGTGGCTGGACAATGTCCTACAGTTTCTCCTGCCAGTCTGGTTGATATGAGCATCCTGACACAATGTAGCAACTGCCTCATGTACACAGACAACCATCTACAAACACCACCAAGAAACACAATATGTGAGAGATGCAATGATATTAGGAACCTACATTTCATGCTCTCTCCGTCTCATGCCCGTATATCTGGCACTGAACAGGTTTTCAACACAATCAGTACATATCACACACTACACACACACCTACATAATATACACCCACATATGTGGAGGCCCTCAACATAAACATCCCCAAGCAAAGGAGACTGCCGAGGCAAAAACATACGTGATCTCCACAGCCCTCCAAACTGCATACCATGCATGTGTGCCACAGCCAATAAGGTGTCACCATAGATCAAACATATTAGTCATAGGAGACTCCATTTTGAGACACACACATATGCCTCTCACCAGGCTCTATATGGGGAACGTCATGGTTACTTGTCAGTCAGGTGCCAGAATCTGCCATATCACATATGCACTGCTGTCTCTCAACAACAGGTACTGTTATGAGTCTGTCATAGTCCATGTTGGTGTGCCTGACCTGAGACATACCTCTCTGGACTATATGAAGTGACACATGATTGACCTGCTGATTATGTGCCCCAGGCAGGTATGTCCCTAGCCTTAAGCAGCATTCTGCCAGCATCCAGAATGATTCCACAATACAATCAGGAAATTATTGACCTTAACAACAGGCTTGTTTTCTGGTGCCATTCCAGGGGATCCAGTACCTGACAGCATGGGATGACATGTTACCAGACCACGATGCTTTCCCAGAGATGGCCTCCATCTGTCTCCCCTGGCCTTCCGGCTTCTGGCATTTATTCTTGTTACCCTCATAGAGCCTTTATTGGGAAAAGTGGTGAAGTTAACACTACCAACATAAAATTGTCAACAAATTGCAAATTGAAGGCCATGTTGCTAAACACTAGGCATCTAAACATGAATATGCACTCATTGCAAACAGTCATTACCCTGGTAAATGCTGACATCTGTGCAGTCACAGACACATGATTCAAACCTGCAGAAAGCACCCCAGCCTTAAATGGTCACCTCTCCTGTCGTACAGTCAGACCCCAAGGTGTAGGTAGTAAAGCCGAGAGACATCGAGTTTCACTATATATGAAAGATGTACACACCTCCAAGCTGGTCAAACAGTAAGACACACAGGAGACACTCCCGGTGTGGTTAACCATTGCCAAGACCCCTATTCAAATCATAGCTAGCTACTGGTCCCCACGTGTGACCAGAAAACCCATTCTGCCTATATGGACCTATTCAACTCTATCAGGATTTGACTCTACTCTGATCTTGGATGACTTTAACTACCAAAACATACATTGGAGGAACTACTCATGCCAACACACAAATACCCAGAGATTCATTAAATCTGGTGATACAAGCACCTTGGAACAGCTAGTTGCTATCCACACATGAGGTAAAGGTCTCTTGGAGTTGCTATTTAACAACATGGGTAACCACTGCAACATCCCTACAGTATCATCCTCCATGGTAAAACCAACCGTAAAGCAGTCAAGTTTGCAGTCACCATCTCCCACAATACCCATCTAGTTAGGATCAGACATACAAACTTCTCCAGAGGGATGGTATAAACAGCTTCACAGCCCCCTCCCCCCATAGGAACTAGCACCAGTATCCACAAATACACCAAAGCACTATACGTGCATTTGTATAGATTCATAAGTCAGGTATACACGACAGGATTACATCATCCTCTGCAAGGATAAGTAAACCTGTCTGGTGGACACCTGCAATAAACAGACCCTATAAAAGAAGTGAGATATTGTTGTCCAAGACAAAGAAGGAGCAGGTACCCAATTTAAAGCAATGTCTTCTTAGCCTGAACAAGCAAATAAGAGCACTACTGTAATTCTGCAAAGCAAACTCCAAGCCCACATTGGCGACATCCACTACAAACAATCATATCTCCTTCTTCACATATATCTGCAACCTCATAGGAAGCACCCAGACTTGCTCAGAAGTGGTGGTCAAGGACACCAGATATACAAGTGCTGTACATGTAGCAAACTTGCTGCCTGACAGAGTCAGTGGAAAATTCACCCCCTATCCTCCCCATCAGTACATCAGGACATCCCCAGTACCTACCCTCTTCCCCTTATATGTAGGGAACAGGTCATCACTGCCATCTCAAAGTCATGGAATACAGCCTCCATGGGACCCAATCACATCACAGGATGCATCCTACATGACCTCAAGCATGAACCTGCAGCAACATAAGGCAGTGTATTCAACCAAAGCCTGAATACTGCCTTTGTTCCAGCCAACTGAAGGACACCCACTGCCATCCCTTTACACTAAGGTGGAGTGCCCACCAATCCAGCACATTATAGACCTGTCAGCTTAACTAGCTTGATTTGTAGGGCCATGGAACAGATTATAATGAACCTCATTAACAAAGACATTGGTAACCTCCACACACTTGATTACACACAGATTGGCTTTGTTAAGGGGGGGTCATATCTATTACATTTGGTTGACTTCTTTGACACAGTCACCAAAGCCATAGATGAGGAGGAGACAGTGCACACTGTCTACATTGACCTATCCAAAGAATTTGCCAGCATTCCTCACTTGGCCATAATAGATATATGCTCTCAACTAGGCATCAATCCATATGTTACCAGATGGGTAGCACACTGCTGCACTGACAGAACCCACCTAGTCAATATACGGGACACCACCTCAGGCATAATCTTGTGGTTCTGTGTTGGGGCCTCTATGTGTGATTTACTCTTTTGAAGTGCAGGTCACAACCAGTGAGCTATGGCCAACCACATTTGCAGAATGCTGCAAGCTGGGTGCTGTCACCAAATGCCTTGGTGATGTGGACATCTGACAAAAGGGTCTCACTCAGGCACATGACTGGTGCCAAAAACATGGCCTCTAGCTGCATACCATGAAATGTAATGTCACCCCCTTTGGGGAAACTGATGTCCCCGCAAATTATCACTAACAATGTCCTAATCACCCAATCAATCGTGAGGGATTTGGGCACACAGGTTGATGGCACCATGACATTTGACCACCATGTTGCTTCCATTGTAAGGAAAGCCTTCTGCATGACCCACCTCATACATAAAGGTATCTCATCCAGGGACATGGGGGTCATAACATCCCTGTGTTCCTCCCTAATAAGACCCATTATTCAGTATACTGCCACTTTTGACATGTGCCTCACAAAGCACATGTAGCAGCTGGGGAGACCACAGAGGTTTCTCACCAGAGAATACGAGGGGCTCAAACATCTACCATACACAGATAGGCTATAAGCCCTATCCCTCTACCCAGTTTCATACAGACTCCTCAGAGGTGACCTCTGTCTGGCATACAAGGAGATCACGGACTCCACCTTGAAGGGACTGATGCACAACCACAAGTCATGTTCCACCCAAGTAACTTGCACATGAGCCCTCAAACTGGTCTGTAACATCAGCAGGACTTCTTGACAGGTCAGATGTGTCCCAGGCACTCACACAGCTGTGAAATGGACACCTTGTCCACATCAGCAGAATACCTGTTGGCCTCTTTCTAAGCGAGACCTGGATAACTGGATGGTAAACAGGACATACACCCTTGGGATACCACCCATGTTCCTTTTGGACTAGGCATTGGGTGCTGACTTGCATAAACTTGGGCTAAACTCTGGGCTAGGCTTATGAGAGCCTTAGGGCCAATAGCCTAGTAACCCCCTATGATACTAGGTATACTGGTTATGGCCCTATGTACTGTGATTGACTGTATTGTTATGTCTCCACACCCATCACTGCCATCTACTGTGGTGTGTCCCCTATGGGTGATATCCCAGTACCATGTCATACAGTCACCATCCAACAAATCCAAAAAACAAAGTTGGACACTGCTGGAGCCTTTAAAACTTTCTGTTTATTAAAACACCAAAACAACAAATCACTAGATGAGCGCTTTCGGGCCACTGCCCTTCATCAGATAAAGTATCTCACACAGTCAAGATATTTAAAATACATATTAGCCAATAGAAAACTAGTAAAAAACCCGCCTATTCTTAAGGGCGGGTTTCATAGGAATGACATCATTGAGTCCTGGGCTCCTATGTGTCATTAGTTCTATAATCCATTTTGATTCAGCTAACTCAGTTAGTTGTTTGATGTCACCCCCTCTATTAGACAGTTTCACATTAACAATGGCCCTAAATTTAAAACTATGTGTGGGATTCTCATCTAAATGTCTAAACAAGGCATTGTGTGTGTCCCTATTCCTGATGGATGAGAGATGCTGTAAAATCCTCACCTTAAACATGCAGTTGGTCTTACCAACATAAAAACAAGGGCAGGACAAACACTCCACCAAATAAACCACATCAGTGGTCCTGCATGTAGCCCTTGCCTTCAAATCGAACAGCCTACCTGTAATCGGATGTATGAATATGGTCCCTTTATTGATGTTATCACATGCCTTACAAATCCCAAAAGGAAAAGTACCCTGTGTTGTTATGGCATTTCTTCTGGTAGTATTTATCTTCTCTTTACATAAAAGGTCCTTCAGATTCTTGTTCCTCTTATATCTAAAGCGTGGTCTATCACCCACTATATCCTTCAAATTTGCATCACTAGTTAAAATGTTCCAATTACTGTATATTACATCACATACATCCTTAATATTGCTTCCATAGGTCAGCATCAACCTTGGGTCCCCGCCCTTAGTCCTATCACGTTGACTTCCTGCATATACACCAGTCCTATTCAACCATGGTTTATATTTATTGCTCCTGTGGCCTATGCCAATATCAACCACCTTATCAACCATGTCACCATCATAACCCCTAGCTCGAAAACAATCTCTCAGTTTGACCACTTCCTCCTCAAAAAGTGTTTCTTCCTTACTGATCCTTGAGACCCCACTGATCTGTCCCTGCACAATATTTGGGAAAGTGTAGCAGGGGTGCATGCTGTCAAAAGATAGCATGGTGTTTTTCCAGCAATCCTTTCTATATAAACAGGAAGAGAAGCCCTCAGCTGTCTGTTGAACCCTCACATCCAAAAAGTCTATTTCAGAAAAAGAACTGTTGACCGTAAACCTCAAAAATGAGGTGGTGGAGTGTAAATAGATCACAAAAGCTTCTAAAGTAACACTGTCCCCGCTCCATAAAATAAAAATATCATCTACAAAATGCATGTACATTTTAATATGACCTTTCCATATCTGATTATGCAGCACAGTGTTCCTTTCCCAGTATGAAAGAACAAGATTAGCATAAGTATTAGCACAGGGGGTGCCCATAGCTATCCCCTGTGCTTGTCTATATGCCTGCTGCATTCCCATGAAGACATTGTTTTCCAACACCAATGTAAGAATTTTCCTAACAAGTTCTGTCTTCATGGAAGTAGCACCTAAATCTTGCAAGAGTTCACCTATGGCTTGTATACCATAGTCATTGCTAATGACGGTGAATAGGCTCTGTACATTCATTGTCACCATTAAGAGTTTACCTTCAGAGTGGACCCATTCTATATTTCCCAGAGTCTTCAAAAAGTGACCTGTGTCTAGTAAAACATTTTCCAGCCTTGTTATATAGGGTCTAAGCTCTGTTTCCAACCAAATGGAAATATATTCAGTGACCCAGCCTCTGCCAGACACAATAGGTCTGAGAGGTGGGTCAGTTACAGATTTATGTATTTTAGGCAGAGCCTTGAAAATGGGTGTGACAGGTTTCTCTATCCACAGAAATTGAAACATATCATTATCTATCCTCATGTTGTTCAGTAAGGACTGTAAACATTTATACACCCAATCTACAACTTCCTTCACTCCTAGGAGATTGATCATGATATAGGTACAGTCATCAGATAACAACTCCAATAGTTTGTGATTATACCAAGTGGTGTCCATCACCACTACAGCTCCCCCTTATCAGCCATTTTGATGGTAATATCAACATTGTTACTAAGATCAAATAAAGCTCTTCTCTCCATGCAAGTTAAATTGTGAAACTTGCTATGCGCCCCCTCTTGAAAATAGTTTATCAAATCCTGTTCACACGCATTAATAAAAAGATTCATAGCAGGTGAAAATGAGGGAACAAAACAACTGGGTTGCTTTAAACCATGATAGGCCACACTATTCCCACCAAAAATCTGTTTTAGGGCTATGTTTCGGCAATAAACCATTACGTCCATCACTATCTCATTGTACACACAAGCCTTGCTGGGCACAAACATCAAACCTTTATTTAAAACAAATAATTCATCCTCAGATAACCTGTAAGATGAAAGATTAAAAACAATACCAGTGTCCCTGATATGAGTCAGTCCAACGTCTTCCTCCTTTTGTTCATTTCCCTGTCCTCACTTTGGGAACACTTCCAAGCCTTGTTGCTTTGGTGTTTTAATAAACAGAAAGTTTTAAAGGCTCCAGCAGTGTCCAACTTTGTTTTTTGGATTCTTCTACTGTTCTGCTCTGTTGGACTTTGGCGTGACACAGAACAATTTTTTGGACCATACAACAAATAGGTGAGTCATACTACAAGTGTATGGGGACAGTCCAGCAACATCTGTGTAACCCAATGACAGACAGCACTGCAAATGTGCTAATAGGGTATCCTCTGTAGGTATCCGACATGCACAGTATACAGATGTTTGCAAAATGTGTACATGTGCCTGATATATGTGGACCATCTGCCAGACAAATGTGGATGTCTGGAAAACAGTTGGACAATATGCGTTGGTTGTTCCAAGACTGTGGGGAATCTGGCTGTCACACGCCAGACCCCTCAGAACACAGTTATGGTACATTAATATCTGGTACTGTATTCATTCCCTTAAGTTGTATGCTAGATATGTACCCTCTGTTGCTGAGGCCAGGCCTGTGTCTCCCCACTATTACTGGCTATAACCTGTTGTCCTGCTATAGGGATAAACAGGTATGCTAGCCATAGCTCTCAAGCAATGAGATACGGGTGTGGTGTACACAGTGACCTAGCCAGAGTACATCAGGGACAGTAAAGGACACCTGGAAAATGTTTGAACTATGCCTGTGTGATATTCACAGAATAATAATGGGCATTTGAGTTTCAGATTTCATATCCTTCAGAAAATGCATTATAACACAATACCTTTTCAAGCAACTTTCAAATTTTAAGAGAACAGTATTTAAAATTTGTCCCTATTTTGGGAGCTTTGCCCCCCATTATGTTTTGGGTTTGTCCAGATTTATTAATCTAAGATGTTGAGAGGTATGAACACTACTTTGAAATAATATAGCACAAACACTGACAGCCATTTGCTAAACAAAACAGTTGTATATTGAAAGCAGACTTAACTGGAACAGCAGTAAACTTCTCTTCCCTTGAAGCTCACAATCCTTGAAAATGCACTGAAACTCACATTCCTTGAAAATGTACCCCTGTTGTTGTGAAGATTATTTCTGTTAAGCAGTGAAACAATATGTATGAACCAATAAAAGACAAAACCCAGGATTTAATAAAATCTGTGTAGGAATAGTGTAAGGCCTACACAGAATGTACCATGGCCATGTCTGTGGCTCCCCCTTGGCAGCACGCCTTGCATATTAACGAAGGCGTGCTACTGAGGGAGAGCTGTGTAACACGTTACAGAATCAATGTAGCGGGTGTGTTACAGTGTCTGGAGATGAGTAACACACCCTCAGCACTGTCAAAGTGCCAGATATTCAGTGCATGTGTATTTGCACAGTGCAGCACAGTGCTTAGCAATGAACACATGCAAGACATCTGAAAATAAAACTGGATGGATTCAGTTATGAATAGAAAGGTCAAGTTTATGCATAGTTGAATGGGTTTGCATGGGGTGCCGCAATGCTCAGCGGTGCTTAAACTTAGTAATAGTACAACAGTAATCTACACAGCTATATAGCTGAATGGTTAGAGTGACAGCCTCATGTGCAGTAGGTGCAGGGTTTAAATACACAGACTGGTCATTTTATAAATACACATTCTGAGAGTTATTTTAAATCCTGATGAAATAATTGTATGATTACACAGACAGGTTATTAATATTATTTTGAAATTACACATTTATGAGATTTACTATTAAGCTCTGATTGAATTTTGTATCAATACTCAGGTTATTAAGCATGTATGTGGCAAATACATATAAGAGATGTATTTTAAACCCCTGAAAGAATATTATACATATGCACACACATTTTATTAAGAATATATTCTGCAATTGCACAATTGCACATTATATAATGAAGTACTGCATTGATGTGCCCAGTTAAGCTCTGCTAAGGACAGCTAAGCTTAGCCAAGCACTGCTTAAACAAGGAATGTTTTAGCAGTGCTTAGCTGGTTTGTGCATTACTAAGTTGTGTGAAGCACTGCTAAGCATTCCCCATTTGACCAGCTTATCTAAGTGGGTTTGAGCACCGCTAAGCATTGATAAGCATTGTCAGTTTAAGCATTGCTCAGCTGAGCTCAGCATGTTTGCTAGGTCCTAAGTGAAGCACCACATTTTTAGAAAATGGCTCAATGGTGGCAAAGAGTAGGAAAACAGCCTTATTTAAGTGCAACCGGTGGGAATACAGCCAGAACCTGTTGGAGTTTGACCCATGCAGGAACTATGGGAGGAGTTGGAGAGGGTGTGCACTTCCAGGCACAGCAGTGGGGCATACTGGAGTCTAGGATTGTGGTTAGTCTTCTTGTAAAAGACCATAACATCCAGCTGCTGCAGGGCCAGTACCAGGGGTTGAAGTACAAATCAGAGGCCTGGGACCAGCTGGCACGTGATCTCACCAGTGCAACTGGTATCCTCTGCACAGGTGAGTAGGCGCATCACCATTATGATGACCTGAAGCATATGAAGGGGGATCCCTTGGCCACATGGATCCAAGATGCCCAGGATAAAAATGCCCCGCAAGTTTGTAAGTATTGTCAGCACTGTTTTATCAAATTCTAGTATGAATATGTGAAAGACAAGTATGTATAATGGTGTGTTTCTCTCCCCACAGCTGCAGAGGAGAGAACTCACAACCTGGAGGCCCAGAAAAATTCAGAAAACCACAAATTTTATGAGAAACAGACTAAAAACATGAGACAAAAAATCTGAGCTTTCTGCGAAGTCTGGACAGTTAAGAGGTTTGGTAGTGTTGGTAGCACATTAGGAAACAAACTTGGCTTTAGTGCAGAAGGCTGTGAGTTCTGCTTCCACACCATTTAGATTGATTGCTTATACTACAGTGCACTTTAATGTGTGGGGTGTGGGTGTTGTACTTCTAAGTTTGCTGACCTTTGGATCAGATGTTAAACTGAGGGCCCATCTGTCTGTATTAATGATAGGTGCCGTGAGAGCTTTTATATTCAGCTGAGCTATCAAAAGGAATAGGAGTAAGATCCCCAATGCCCTGGCCAAATTTTCTTCTCTGGTAGTATGAATACCACCAAGGGTTCCCCTGGAAAGATGTTATTAGCCTAGTGGGACTCTCCTGGTTAACAAAGGTTATTTAATTTAAAAGTTTTAAATTAAATCCACATCTTTGTCTTCATTTGAAAGTAAAGACGAAAATAGTATGTGCACTGACAGTTTTGAGCAGTGTTTATGGTAATTGGGGGGACAGAGACAAGTAATGGGACACCAGAATGGCTGCAGGAGTCCTAAATGTTGGTGAGTACCAGATGCAGTACGCGTGATCCTCTGGTTGGAGCATGCACCATCTGTCCAGGGTATTTGTGTTAGCAAAATCCAGAAAGTGCTGTGCCTGTAAGTTTGAAGCAGTGTATATTTACCAGTCTATAGAGAGGTAGTTAAAGTCACCCATAGTCCATTGGCTGGATGATGAGAGCCTCTAGTAGGTTTAGGTAGATGTGTGACTGTAGAGATATAGATGGTGACCTGTAGCTAACCATGACATGGCAAGGAAGCTTACTTAATATGACCTGCATGTGGGTGAGATCCATGGTATCATCCTGTTTAACCAACCTGGAGGAATGTTTGTTGCTAACTTAGACTGAAACACCTCCACATTTGGCCCCAGTCTGTGCTGTGGTTGGTCTAAATGTGTGGAAGGCACTGTAGCCTTGTACTTCTGCAGTACTTTCTATGGGTGCTGAGGTATTTCTGTATATTCTATAAGCTAAAGCTATGGGATGCTTACCAAATGCTGCAATATTGCACTTTTTGGCAGTGAGTTTGAGTCCATTTTTTATATGGTAGCTACTGAAAAGTAAGCGCAAACTCCTGTTAGAGTGCCTGTATGTCAGACTATTATTGACTACTATTCCCAGCTCGCGGTCATTTGTAAACTTTGTTATCCAGAGATTCTTGTTTGATGAATGGAGATCTGAGAAGGAAATAACAAATAGCAGAGATCCTAGCACAGATCCTTGAGGAACTCCACTGGTCATCTTCATGCTCTTGGAGGACACTCCCCATACTCCTAGTCTTATTCTTACCATTTCTAGGTGAGTCCTTTCCCTACGCCAGTTGGCTACATCACCTAACCACATGCAGGTTAACTTACAGCTCCTTCATCTTGTTTATTATAGTCTCATGAGGTATGATACTGAATGCCTCTTTGGGGTCAAGATGCCCTCTATGAACAGTTTACTCACATTATATGGCCTGAGTAATCATCTCAATGAAGTTCAAAAGATTCATTAGACAGGAGTTATCCTTGACAAGGCCAAACTGCTGGGGATCTAGTCTGATAAGATTCTTGATATCATAGTTAATTAGGTCAGTTATGGCATGTTCCATTACTTTACCTATAAAACTTGTTAGGGTGAAAGGTCTGTAATTCCCAGGGTCAGTGGTGAGGTTATTCTTCTGGAGAGACATCACAACAGCCATGTACCATACCTGTGGGAAAAAGCTAGTTGCTTGGCTCAGATTAGGGAGGTTTAGGATTGTGTACACCAGTGCTGATTAGTGCAATTAAATAGGCAATTGATATTGTCGTCAGGCTTCATGGATGAGTTGTTTTTCATTATGAAGAACATTTTTAGCCCATGCTCTTTCATGATGGTTGGTGGCTTGAATTCTTCAGGGATAGGTGGGCTTGGAATAGATGTATCCATGGTTAAGTTGGCACTAATTTTTTTTGACATTATGATGGCAATATCCACTGGTCCAGGGTAGGTAATTCTGTTATGCATAAGCTCTGACCAATGTTGAGTGCTATTTCTTATTTTCCTAATTTCGCTAAAGAAGGATTTGTAGTTATCTTCGGATGCTGTAGCTAAGTCTGAGTTCATGGAAAGCCTTTGTCTTTCTGATGTCCTTTTTTTAGTTTCTTAACTAGGCATTTGATGTTTTCCTTAATATGGAAGTCTTTTTTTCTGCTATATAGGTTAAGGAGCTTCTTCCTTTTTTTATAAATTATTAATGCTTGAGGAACCCATGCTGGCTTGCTTTTAAACCTCCCCATTCATTTGGGTCTAGTTGATACTTCTGTTCAGATGTGAGTAGAATTTGTCTGCATAACTCAGCCGTATCAACATTATGGGTAATACTATTATACTCAAATTTGGAGAGAATTCATCATATAATTACAGGAGAATTCTGGGCATTTGCTTTAATGGTTTGGAGATACCTTGATGATGGTACATACAGATGCTAAGTTCATTAGGACCAGATCAAGTATATTCTGTTCTCTAATAAGATCATTACCAATATGGTCCAGGGAGATCTTGTTTATAAAATCCAATATATCAATCACTACTAAGCTGGCAACAGAGAGTAGATAATCTGTCAGACCTTGTATTTTGGACCAAGGGTACAAGTTATATTAAGTAGATTAATATAACTTGTACCCTTAAATTGAGGAAATAAAGTGACAGCCACGGATCCATTCTACTATGTCACACAGTTGCTTTCCCTTTACTGCAAATGCCATGCTCTTGGAGGTAGATAATTTTAAGTGCACTACAATATTTTTTGTGTTTATGGATCCTCTGGAGTGAAGATGAAATTGCACCGGTGCTACTTCTTATTCACATTCGTGGCTGGGTTATTTAAAGAGAATACCAGAGCTGTTTGTGGGTAGACTAACATGGCTTCAGCTGTCTTACACTATTACACTAAGCTCATTACCAGATATGGTGTCACCACGTTGATAGCAAGCGTGACAGCATAGTGATCACCAGTAGGCCTGATCTCAGAGTCTAACACCAGATTGAACTTGCTGTTGTGTCAGACCTGACAGCTTGTAAAACAGACATGGCAGGGGTTCCTAGAAATAGCCCAAACTAATCTTACAGCTAAGGTAGCTATCAGATCTGCAATCCCTAAATCAAGGCTTGAGTCAGAAGAAGTGACTAATATGAGAGCAGAGGCCTGTAGGATTGGGCCCAAAATTAAAAAAGTATCTGCTGCTGTCAGTCTTTGGGTATGTAGATGGGATGCACTGGAGTTCATTTGACAATGCCTTATAATCAGTTTGTGATGGATAACACAACCACACAGTAGGCATGATAACCCTGATGCTATCTCTAGTCTGGTTGCCTTTTTTAGGCTGAGTATGAGGGGATTCTATAGCCTTCCTCCTTTTCAGCACATTCTGCAAAAGCATTTGCATCTGAAGGTAACTCACTTACAAACACTAACTCCAAGATTATTGCAACTCAGACTAAAATGAATTCTCTGAAAAATTGCAATATTGATCCTTGCATGCAAATTAAAAACATCATACATTTGTGATTGCACTTTAGTCTGGTCCGCATATTTGAAATGGTGATCATGGATCTGCTACATAAGAAATGAGAGGCCTATTTGCTGATTGTGGTTAACAAGGATTCATGAGGGAAAGGGTCTTTCTTTTAAACTTAGTACAATTCTTTGAACAAGTAACTGTTAATATACATTCAATCTATTTTTAAGTTATTTAGTTGTTAATAAATTTACACAGATTTTTTGGATCTACCAAATTGCATATTCGCTATAAATCAATGAGTTATCCAAGGAACACTAAGAACTTTATTTACTTATTTTATTTTATATATTTACCTTTTGTTGACCATGTTAGTTTCACTAGGTCAATAGTCTCTTTTCAGGGAAGACCTACAAAGGAATTCATAATGAATATGGGAAATTTGGCCAGGGTACTGGAGAAATCTCTATTCTTTTCAATGAGCTACCATCAAGCCAGGCAGATGCAATAGTTGTTTAACTTCACATCCAAAGATCGGCATAGTCAGTAGTAGAGGCCTTCACTTATTATCTGTGGTAGAAACAGAGCTCACAGTCTTTTCATCTTCCAGCATCAAAGATGAGTATGCTATCTGTGGGCTACTGACACTAAATATTCGAGAGATGGTTTTCCAGTATGTTTTATCAGAACTAAATTTTAGTAAAAAACATTTGCTCAACTACAGTTGCATGAAACTTACAGCCTAAGAGTATAAAGCATCTAACATGAGAATTCTCAGCTAAAACATTTTCATCCAAATGCACTAAGGAATAAACAAATAAATCAATTTTCCCCAAGTAAGGATAACAAAAGTTTACCAAGGTGTTGAAGTCTTAGTGTGAAAGCATGTACATTTTGAGAATATACTAGGTTATTGGTTTATAGAGTATTATACGTGTAAGCCTGTTCAATAGTTAAAAGTTAGAATCAAACCCTGTATTTTACAGTTGTAAGGGAAAGATCTTAACCGTTATGTCAAACCCTCACTTGCTTGGAGTAAATAAATAACTATGAGCAGTCACTGACTCAAGCAATGAGGCTCATGCAAGTACAAAATGAGCATTTTTGGCATTGAGCCAGTGAAGAAAACCCTACAAACTCTGATCTCAAAATGGAAGGTCATATAACCAAAATGAATGGATCTAGGCACTCTACTAGAAGACCACCTTAACTATGATCAGATTACATCTCCACAATGGTAAGAAATATTTGGGATAGCTCGAGTATCAGGACAGTTCCTGGTAAATAGCCATGCCACTGTTTCTGACAATGATCCAGCTATTTATAGAGCACAATAAGTGAGATACACACTTACTTAAATGAAACACCTTGTACAACTAGTGGAAGCTCAAAATGATTCTCCCAAAGGAAATATAAAAAAATGCAAACTGTGTTGATGCCACTACACTGATTGCAACCCGGGCTCCTGAGGGGTAATGTGCATTTGGATTTCAGTACACTGATGGGCACTAGTTCTTTCTGAAGCATTGTTTGTAGCACACACCATCCATAGGGCTAACACCACCTAATGCAACTACCTGCTGAAGCTAAATATAATGTAATGGGAAAAGAGGGATAAGTCTGTGGCACAGTGTTTATCTAGCTTCTGGAATAAGCTACTGTACCTCTCAACTCTCCAGATTTTCTCAGAATGTCCAGATTTTTACCTCATATTTTGGTCTGTTTCTCCAAAAGTTGTGTTTTATTTGGAAAATCATTGGCATATCATTGAGAACTAAAAATAATGACAGACATTTGAGTTTTACAATTCACGTCCTTTATAAAATCCATGCTAATGCAAATCCTGTTATTCTATCAACTTTCTAAGTTTGTGAGATTAATTTTTAAAAACTCAATCCACAAAAGTGTTGCACTAGGAATGACACGGGCAGGTAAAATCTGTTGTAGTTTATTTTACAAGTAAACAAGGATAAGTGCTTTCACAGAACAAAAAAAATCTCTGCTTCATCAGATCCACCATATTCACAACAGAAGCAGTTAAATACTATCATACCCCACCAATCATGAGCTAAATTGACTCACACACTCTTTTTCATTTAAAGGTAACAAATACATACAACCAAAGACATATGTAAAAAGCAGTCATATATAATAAAAACATTTAAAATATTCACCTAAACAATCTGCATGCTTTCAATACAGGTTTAAGAGGGACGATCTAATTTAGTCCCAACCCTTTGTGCGCTTGCATCTTAACAATCCACTCAAGTTCCACAGTCTCTGTATGATTCCTGATGTCACCCCTTCTCAGAGTTTCAAATACCCTGTCGATAACTTTAAACTTGAACTTATGTTCAGTTCCCTTCTCCACTACATGTTTCGTTAGAGCATTTGACATGTACTTCATATTAATGGAATAAAGATGTTCCCTTATACGCTCCTTAAACTTCCGATTGCTCTTCCCTACATAGAATGAAGATCATGTGACACAGTGCGCTAAGTAAATAACATCTTTAGTGTCACAGCTAGCTGAGACTTTAAAATAAAATCTCCTCCCATTATCAGGGCTCATAAAAACATTATCTGTCTCAATATATGTGCAATATTTGCATCCTCCACATGGAAATGTACCATTTCTTTCAATCTCATCTCTACTCTCCTTAACTTTATCGGGGCAGCAAAGGAGCCACTTAAGATTCTTTTTATTTTTAAACAAAAAGGCAGGTTCATCACCCACAATAATCCTAATCTTCTCATCCATTAACAGAACCAGCCAATGCTTCTTAAGAGCAGCAGTAACATCATTCACGTTAGTGCAATATGTTATTGGTAAGCTGAAGCATCTGAGTGGTTCCTCTTTCTGTTCTAAGTTCTTTTCCCTATATTTCCTAGAAAAGTATGGTCACCCTCTATCAGATCTAAAATGATGATTAGCATTAAGTCCAACTTCCACTTCCATGCTTTTATATCCCCTCTCCTTAAAATCGTGTTCAAAAACAGCCAATTCATCCTGGAACCCAGTATCTTGAACATTAAGTCTAGATGCTCGCATGCCCTGTCCTTTAAGGATATTATGAAATACATATGAGGGGTGCATACTAGTTCTATGTAGGAGGGAGTTCCTATAACACTCCTTCCTATATAACATGGTGTCAAATGTCATATCTGGTAGTCTAACAACCTTAATGTCCAGGAACTCTATCTCATTGAGGGAATATTTGATCTAAAATTTCAAAAAGGAAGTGGTATTATGTATATAATCCAGAAAACATAGTAATTCCTCTTCATCTCCAAGCCACAGCATATAAACATCATCAACAAACCTATTATATAGGCTAATATACTTAAGAAATCTATCTCTTCCATTCAACACATTATCGTTCTTCCATTGGGCCATGACCATGTTGGTCTAGCTATTGGCACAGGATGTATCTATAGCTATGCCAGAGGTCTGAGCATAATAGGCTTCATCAAACAGCAAAACATGATTTTCAAAAATTACCTCAAGAAAGAGGCAAATCAAATCAATCAATTTACCATCGTACCCACTATGTTGCTTCAGGTATTCACTAACCAACTCTATGCTATCCCTATGTGGGATGATAGTGAAGAGTGAATTTACATCCATGGTAACCATTAAACATTGTTGTGTTATAATACCATCATGCGCATGTTCATATAGATTCTCAAAGAACTGTTTGGAATCTCTCAATACTACTGTGGAACCATCTAGCACTGGTCTCAATAGCTTCTTAACAAAGATAGAAAAGGGCTCCGTCACCCACCCACCACCCGATACTATGAGTCTAAAGGGGGGGTATGTGGTCCTTATGTATCTTAGGTAACCCATGAAAAGTAGGCACACAGGAATGTTCAATAGTCAAATAACTAGCTAAATCTGCTGAAATAGATTCACCCATAAGACAATCTTGTATAACACAATGTACTTGAGAAACCATAAGCTGAATTTCCCATGATGTCATTTTAGCATATACAGTAACATCATTCAACATAGTAGAAATAGAATTAAAATAAAAATCCCTATCATTACTATGACAACACCCCCCCCCCTTATTTGTGGGGCAGATAACAATAAAATCATCTGCACGTAGTCTATCCAGAGCTATACGCTCATCCTGGGACAAATTATTAAAAATACAATGTCCACCATGTCCATCAGAGATCTGTTGAAAATCATCTTCGCATAGTCTCATAAAAGCTTCCACCAATGGGTGATTTGGTGGTACAAATATGCTTGGTTTTCTAAAAACAGAATCAATCCGATTATTACCATTACCATCATTATAAATCAATTTCAGCATCAAATTTCTAACCCTTAAGTCAACAGCAGTATCTGCCACATAAGCTTTACCAGCAGGTATGAATGATAATCCCCTGCTCAGTAAAGAGTTCTCAGAGTTCAATAACATTCTATGTAAGATATTATAAATCAAGGGCTCTGAACAGTTTGCCATATATTTTTTACGGTTTTGTTGCCACCCGTGTCTATGGGTTGTCTGCGTTTTCTTCTGCCTTCATTCGGTTGGCCCAATGACTGATTGGTCCCATGCTGAAATGGAAGTGGTAGGCAGGAAAAAAATAGTTTAAGGGGGCAAAGACTGTTCTCAATATCCTTAAAGCCCTCATGATTTGTTTTACATCTGACAACTGGTTCCTTAATTGTTCAGTACCATCGCCCCTCAGGGTCTTATAAACAGAACCATTAGAAGACCCAACCTCAGACTCAGCTCTTTCATTAATGATAACTACAGGGTTAACTATACCATTATCGTCATTGGTGGATGCTCGCACAGAAGTTCTCTGTGTATTATTAACATTAGCCTTACTTGGCCTACTGGAGTTCCT
Source organism: Protopterus annectens (assembly GCF_019279795.1). Classification (NCBI taxonomy): domain Eukaryota; kingdom Metazoa; phylum Chordata; order Ceratodontiformes; family Protopteridae; genus Protopterus; species Protopterus annectens. The sequence continues at coordinate 428,303,369 of NC_056745.1, read as the reverse complement.
GGGACAAGAAAACACATTGCCCTGGTTAAAATCATTAATATCATGATCTAGAGTCTTTTTCTTTTGTATGAGAAGTCTCTTTTCATATAATACTATATTATCAATCCATTCACTCTGCATTACATCGGCCAGTTCAGTGTCGACTAAGCTATATAACTCATTTTGTTGTATTTTAATTTTATCCACCAGCTCATACTCCATTGGTTTAAAAAAGTCTACTAAAAGTTTAAGGTAACTAAAACTTACTTTCAAGTTGAGCTTCTGCCATCTCACTAATAGTTCGGCATAAACAGCCCCGTATGTGGGCATTTCTAAACTCCTCAGTCCCCTCGGCACCACTCCCAGCTGCAGGCATGCCTCAAAATGAAATCTGTAGTTAAAGGCGTTTTAAGAAATACAGGTCATTCTCCAGGTCACGTACTTTAAAACGAACAGTCCTCTCTGTCTCTGCTCCATTGCTATCTGGTTTCCCGGTGTCAATAAAGGCAAAACTGAGTAAAGCGTTCTCTTCACCAACCAAGAACCTATTTAACCGGCTAATGCACAGACTCAAGACTCCATTCTCCATATTATTCTCCCTGTTGGAACTCTCTGCCATGTCTCTGAGTCCATAGTATTAAAACACGATGCAAAAACACAGCTATGCACAAGTCAGATAAAACAAGTGCAATACACAGCCAAAAAATGTACAAACAAAGTCCACAAAAGCTTTGCACTATGAACGACGCAGGCAGGTAAAATTTGTTGTAGTTTATTCCACAAGCAAACAAGGATATGTGCTTTCACAGAAAATAAAAACTCTGCTTCATCAGATCCACCATATTCACAACAGAAGCAGCTTGAATACTACATACCCTACATAATGAGCTTAATTAACTCACACATCCTTTTTCATTTAAAGGTACAAACACATACAACCAAAGACATATGTAAAAAGCCAGCATATATAACAAATACATTTAAAATATTCACTTAATCAACCTGTGTGCTTTCAATACAGGTTTAAGAGGGACATTCTCATTTAGTCCCAACCCTTTGTGTACTTGCATCCTAACAATCCACTCAAGTTCCACAGTCTCTATACGATTCCTGATGTCACCCATTCTCAGGGTATCAAAAACCCTATCAATAACTCTAAACTTGAACTTATGCTCAGCTCCCTTCTCAACTACATGTTTCACTAGAGCATTTGACATGTACTTGATATTAATGGAACTCTTTCCTACATAGAATGAAGAGCATGTGACACAGTGCCCTAAATAAATAACATCTTTAGTGTCACAGCTAGCTGAGACTTTAAAATAAAATCTCCCATTATCAGGGTTCATAAAAACATTATCTGTCTCAATATATGTGCAATATTTGCATCCTCCACATGGAAATGTGTCATTTCTTTCAATCTCATCTCTACTCTCCTTAACTCTATCGGGGCAGCAAAGGAGCCGCTTAAGATTCTTTTTATTTTTAAACACAAAGGCAGGTTCATCACCCACAATAATCCTAATCTTCTCATCCATTAACAGAACCAGCCAATGCTTCTTAATAGCAGCAGTAACATCATTCACGTTAGTACAATATGTTATTGGTAAGCTGAAGCATCTGAATGGTTCCTCTTTCTGTTCTAAGTTCTCTTCCCTATATTTCCTAGAAAAGTATGGTCACCATCTATCAGATCTAGAATGATGATTAGCATTAAGTCCAACTTCCACTTCCCTGCTTTTATATCCCCTCTCCTTAAAATCGTGTTCAAAAACAGCCAATTCATCCTGGAACCCAGTATCTCGAACATTAAGTCTAGATGCTCGCATGCCCTGTCCTTTAATGATATTATGAAATACATATGAGGGGTGCATACTAGTCCTATGAAGGAGTGAGTTCCTTCAAAAGAAACCTTGACGATTGGATGTGAGATGGGAAATTCACCCCAGGGATCACGTCAGTTGCCCTGCTAGACAGAGGTCCAGGGAAGGAAATATTGTAAGAAGAAATAGCCAGGGAATTGTTATGGCTAGTCTTGTATAGGCCCTAGGGCCGATATCCTAGTACCAACCTATGAATCCTATAACACTCCTTCCTATATAACATGGTGTCAAATATCATACCTGGTAGTCTAACAACCTTCACGTCCAGGAACTCTATCTCACTGGGTGAATATTTGATCAAAAATTTCAAAAAGAAAGTGGTACTATGTATATAATCCAGAAAACATAGTAACTCCTCTTTATCTCCCAGCCAGAGCATATAAACATCATCAATAAACCTATTATAAAGCCTAATATACTTAAGGAATCTATTTCTTCCATTCAACACATTATTGTTCTCCCATTGGGCCATGACCATGTTGGCCCAATGGGAGGAGATTTTATTTTAAAGTCTGTGCTAGCTGTGACACTAATGATGTTATTTACTTAGCGCACTGTGTCACATGCTCTTCATTCTATGTAGGGAAGAGCAATCGGAAGTTTAAGGAGCGTATAAGGGAGCATCTTTATTCCATTAATATCAAGTACATGTCAAATACCCTAGTGAAACATGTAGTGGAGAAGGGACCTGAGCATAAGTTCAAGTTTAGAGTTATTGATAGGGTTTCTGAAACTCTGAGAATGGGTGACATGAGGAATTGTACAGATACTGTGAAACGTGAGTGGATTGTTAGGATGTAAGTGCACAAATGGTTGGGACTAAATGAGAATGTCCCTCTTAAACCTGAAACCACGCAGGTTGTTTAGGTGAATATTTTAAATGTTTTTTGTTATATATGACTGCTTTTTACATATGTCTTTGGTTGTATGTATTTGTACCTTTAAATCAAAAAGGGTGTGTGAGTCAATTTAGCTCATGATTGGTGGGGTATATAGTATTTAAGCTGCTTCTGTTGTGAATATGGTGGATCTGATGAAGCAGAGTTTTTATTTTCTGTGAAAGCGCTTATCCTTATTTACTTGTGGAATAAACTACAACAGATTTTTACCTGCCTGTGTCGTTTATAGTGCAATGCTTTTGTGGACTGTGTTTATACATTTTTTGGGTGTGTTTGTTGCACTTGGTTTACTTGACTTGTGCGTAGCTGTGTTTCTGCAATATTTAAAAACTGTCTGTGTTTTGGGCTTTTGTCACCTCGTTATTTATGGCTTTGTCCAGATTTCTTGCTATAAGAGGTTGAGAGGTGTTTAAGCAACCATTTCTGACTAAACAATTTCTGTTTATGCTTGAGACATTATTAGCTGATTTTGTATGCAAAAAATATGTACAAGGGGTTATGTCAATTCAGCTACTAAAGGTTCAACATATTATACATTTGTTATTCTTTCTATAAAAAGGAGGCACCCTGCCACAGCACTGGCAGTAAATGTGGGCACACCATGGTTAGGGTAAGGTGAGACTTGAACTTCAGTAATTTAGCTGCAGCTGACATATTAAGAGTATATTAGGTAACAGCTGTCTGAGGCCATGAAGTACATTAATGCAAAAATGTATTAGTACAAAATAATAATAATAATAATAATAATAATAATAATAATAATGATAATAATAACAATAATACTTTAATCACAGAACAATGCTGTTAATGACTTAAAGGAGCACTCAACAGACTGTGTAGGTATAAACTATATTCAGAATGGGGAACTTACAGGAAAATCCCTTAGATACTTATTCGTCTGGTTGTGAGACTTAGTCAACAGACGTGGGTAATACCAAGATGATAAAGAAAACAGCACATAAAGCTAATAAATTCAGGACATGATCTTCTTTCCATTTAAACATTTTAAAGTTCCTTTAATATAGCATATTCTCATCTCTTCTCTATCGTCCCACTAGTACAAACTTACCTGATATTTCTCTTGCACATATATTTTTTGGTTTACTATAAAAGGTGTGCAAATCAGTTTTGCGAGTAATGACTTACTTGAACCGAAATGCTGAAAATGTGAACACCATTCGCTCCCAACTCCGAATGCAGTAATGTCAGTATGTCAGATTCAACATTATCAGCATTACCTGGATGTCTGGAGATGTACTACCAATGTTTTGCAGGGGGGCAAGCCCCCCTGCACCCCGCACACCTCCTGCTAATTATATATTCTAACTCTGAGATCACACTACAGTGAGGAAAAGGGTACTTTTCCCCATTCCCACTGTAGTGCGATCCAGTTGAAAAATTTTTGCTCAAAACTGCAAATACAAGCTACATGTTGACGTTTCAGAGGCGACGGGATCTCCACTCACAGTTTTAAACTTTTGCACCTTTACTCTTGACCTCATGAAAGACAGTAAGTGACCTTCAAATATTTGATTGTAAACCATATTTTTCTAATATGCCTTACCTTAAATAAACTGCAAGACCAAGAATTCAGCACATAAGCTTAAATGAATATTGAACTGAAATGTATACTTAGCAGTGACAACTCTTCAGATTAAAGCACTGCATTAGCAAGCTTGTAGGACACGTTTTGCTAATCGACATTTTTAAATATTGAATTGCCATGAAATCCTATAACAGCTAATTTGTAAATAACCTTGAATGACATTATACACTTTTTTAATGCTCAAAATTTTTGTTGTATTGGTTGGCCATATATAATCTGCTCTCCCAGGAAGAATAATGTTATGTACCTAGTGACTGTAAAAAAATTATACTGCTAGAAAAAAAATCTATAAATTTAAGTTGTCTCCTGATTAAAACAAAAAAAAAAAAACAAGACTTAAAGCAGTCTTCAAATGAATCCCGAAAGGATTTTTTTGTTTCATGAATGGGAGTCTGCTGATTGTAGAGGACACATTTACAGATGTAACCATAGGCTACAAAGTGACATGGACTACAACCAGTAATTTACCATGTAGTTAATGATTTGGCAAACTGCATCTTGTTCAATGAGCAATTCTAACATGTATACTCAATCAGGAGGAGAAGATACAAGTGTACAACAAAAACAAGGGTGTGATCTGTAAAGAAGTGGCTAGAAGCACCCTTACTTCCTCCCCCTTCTGTAATCAAGGATGAATTTATCACCTCTGGGCCCCTAAGCAAAGATAATGACATTGAAACTGGGTGTCCAGCAACATGAAAGTAGTCAGGAAAGCTCACATTAGAACCCATTTCTTGACTTATCCCCATGAATGAATTTTGACCTCTCAAATTTCATTCTCAGTTGAACCATTTTATTTCTCAGTTGAACCAGAGATATATCCAAAACAATAAATTGGATTTAGTCTGTTAACAAATGTGGGGTATTTTTGTACCACATTCATTGTGACAAACAGACTTTTAATTTCTACTAATGCAGTTATGGATAGGTTCTATGTCTGTCATAGGATTATAAACAGCAAGGGTACGTAAGGTAAATGGCACTTATTTGAGTTTCACTATATTAGGTGGCTAGAAAGCATACACGTGCACAATACTAGTTGTCACCACATATAGTCAACATTTAGAAAATCTGTTACATGTCTCTGAATAATTTACTACAGTTTCTGGCCTTCACTGCTTGCATATGGTATGGAAACTCTTTCTGTAGCAAAATATTCTAAGGTAAAAGCACAACTTCTTTTGAAAGAAGCAGACAAGATGGATTGGTACAATGATTGCCCCCACTGGTCTGACAGTCTGCACAGCAGGCATTCAGTGAGCACACTGGTGAGTTATTGAGTTTGTTCTTCAGATAGACTGCTATGTAACAGAGTAATTACAAACAGATAGGTAGGATAAGAAAGAGTAATGTTACTTGACAGTGCCCTGGAAGACATAATCCCATGTCAGACAAGCCATGGCGCTGTAAGTGTTGCCAATGGCAACAGACAGGGTTATGATTGCTTAACCATAGTAATGGCTTGGGGAAGGCAAGCTCTGATTCTAAACTTCATGATATTTTTTCCCCTCGTGCCCCTGAGCTGCTACCTTTTCTGTCTTCCTAATGACTCATCTGTTCATCTTTTTTTTTTAAATTGCCCTGGGGATACCCAGATGTGAACTTTTGTTCGGTGGACCTACCCACCAAGAAAGACAACCACCTGGCTATTGGAACACTGGTCACCAGGTAGGGGCAAAATCTAAGGGATAATCAGTCCAGCACACTTTTGTCCCTTTCTTCAAGGAGCTGCAGTATTACACTCTCGTTAGTCTAATATTTTACTGCTGCGAATCCTTTGTCGTTTAGTGAGTCTGTGCTAATCGGGAGTTGATTTGTGGATATTAGTTTATGTCAGTGAAGAAACTTGGGGATCAGAATAATTTCAGTTCTTCCTGACTTCAGGTAATGCAGTCCTTCAGTTAAATGGCAGCTTAGAAAAGCAGGCCATTTATGGTACTGGGATTTGGTATAATGGATAAGGTGGTAGCCTTGTAAACATGAAGTGCAGGGTTTGATTCTCAAATGAAATAACTGCTTAAGCTTTGAATGGCACTCAAGGGCAGTTAGCTTAGTATGTACCTACCTGTGGTAACTAACCCCACCATTAACAAAGTCAGTAAACATGTCAGCATATTCTGCAAAATCTTACCACATACAGATTTTGTGGAAGAAAATGCAGTTTCAATCTCATGGCTCTGTTTTGGGGAAAAATACACAACAGTTACTCGATGCATAAGGACTTCTATTGAAAACCATCTTGTTCAGGTTGATGTATAAATTTTTATCAAAAACTAGTAAGATATCAACATTCATAGACCCCATTGTACAACTTAACAACACGGTTAAGATAGAATTTGTTTTGTATCATCTTAACCAGGTTTCTTCTTAAAAAAGCAGACGTGTGCTTCTCTGCTTGCTTGTTTGTTGGATAATTGGCAATTAAGAGACAATTCAAGAACAAATATTAAAACTGGACATAACCTGGAGAAAGGTACAATAAATATTATACAGACAAAGATACATTATTTAATATATTTCGGAACACATATCAAGTATCAAGGTAAAGGAATGCAAATATTAGCAAAGACTTAAAATAATGGCAGGCAAGTGACTGGCACATCCGCAGAGGAAACAGATTGTATGAATCTGGAGGGGCAGAAATGTGCAAGTTTAAGGCAAAAACAGATGGTGGCTTGACATATGCATGAAAGGCCTCCAAACAACGAAACTAACATGGAGGCGGGGAAGCAGGTGTAGAGGGTGGGGATTCTGTTAATGGATGCAGAAACAGAGGGTATCTCAGGCTAGTTGTATAATGAAAGAGTATAGAAAGTGATCAGCAGAATGGTGCACATCCCAGGGCCAGTGAAAGTATGCCAGATGAAGAATAGTACGGTAAATCTGATGCCAGAGGTATAATAAGTAAAGGGTTACATGACTGAAACAGAGGATATTCTGTAGTCATGAATTTACTTTATTCTAGCCAGAACTGTAACAGTGCTTTGCTACTTCTACTCAAGGATTACATCAACAAAACAATGTAGGTGGAACACAGGATAGCATGTCTTATGTGATCTTTCATTTCAATCACTGTTTGTTTTCCCTAACCCTCGTCTTCCTTGGGAACTTGCACTGACTTCATGCCAGGTCCTTACTTAAGACAATGAGCTGAATATACTCCCCTTTTTTTAGCAGCTCTCTGTTTCGTTTCACCACATAACATGGTTCACTCCACTATTCATATGTCAAAGGAGTGATGAAAGGACAATGTGGCTGTTTCATCACAGCTGCACTTCAGGCCTGTGACTGGTGAATACCCATAAACATGTCCTGAATGGGATCATGAGTTTTTATGGGGTAATGCAAAAAACATTCTTCCTTACAAGAAGTGGATAACAAAGTTATGTGTGGCAGCACCTTCACCACGTAGGGAAAGTGAGTTCTATAAGATGTAGTAGCTCAGCTCACTGTAATATTTATAGAAACACAGGCCATTGCTTGTGATGTAGGAAATCTAAGGTTTCTGTGTAAGAGAATGCAATATTATTTCTTTGAATAGGAAGAAGAAATTAAAATACACATAACAAAAGATCAACAGGTTATTTCTGAAACTTATTTAAGCCTAGAACATTTTTGAAGGGGATACTTGTTACCTGACAACAGAGCACAACACATTGGCCTAGTAATTGCAGGTTTCATGTTTCTCCTGGAGACCTACCAAAACAATAAAAGAAAGAAACAAGCATGATGGAGATTATCATGACAGCACAGAAGTCACAAAAGTTTTGTGCAAGTCAGAAGTTCTAAGAAAAAGAAACTTACAGCACGAGACAAGCAGACAGACAGCAGTGCATTAATCTTTCTCCTGTAAAGTACATACTCCCTTTACCAACACCTCCTGCCTCCCAAAGTGTTGAAAATGAGAGATAAACCTGCAGTGCCTTTGAAGCTGTGTACCTAAGCCAGGACTATATGACAATGCTACATAATGTATAAGGAGCAAGCTCAACTAAAATCCCTTATCCTTATTCTCAGAATGGAGTTAGTGGCAAAACTGATAATTATTTTGTCTGAAGTTAAAGCCTCTTCTAAAATGCAGTGTGTATGTGTGTGTATATATATATATATATATATATATATATATATATATATATATATATATATATATATATATATATTTATATGGGTCTACTTCTAAATTTTGAAGTTTCAAAACTTCAAAATTCTTATGGTTGAAACTATAAGATTAAAGTTTTGAAACTTCAAAACGTATATAAAAGATCTTGGGGGGGAATTTAGTAAAGCCTACATGGACTTTGTTTCCATGTAAGCATCGTGACACACTGCGTACATGAAAGTAAGTAGGTCTGCGATCCAGAAAGCAGAGCTGAGCAGCATGCATGAGCGCGCCAACACAGAAGTATCCATGGTATGCAAATCACCTCATAAGCAGGTGAATTGCATGCAAACGAGGGAGTAAAAGCAATCCAGCAAGCAGACAGGCAGTCCTGCAGCCCTGTGTTGATGTCCATAATGTACACAGAAAAATTCCATGTACAGGATGTTATACAGACAAAAGTAGCTATAAAAGCACAGTTAGAAGGATAGAAATAGCATAGCAGACACGGATTTGTGCAAAATTATCTTGTGTGGTCAAAACCGTATGGAAAATATTTAAAATAATTTTATTCTTTTTAATAATCAGGGTATGGTTGCGCAAAGCACCACAGTGTGCAAGCATGCTGTTATGAAAAAAAAAACATTAAAGAGAATGTAAAAGTCTAATTTAGTAGTATGTGACAGTAATGCATGATAGGACCCTATGTGTAGTATCTACAATGCTGGAATGGTGCTGTTGTGAAGGAGGCAGGGCTGTGAACCGTGAGGTGTCCAGGTTGTGTACACAGATTCCTATGCAAATGTGTCTGCAGACTTTTAAGCTCATTGGACCTCAGCAGTGCTTGCTTGAGTGGCACGGCACTCTGCTGAACAGGGGTGTGTGTACATTCACAGCTAAGCTTTGTTTAGCTTTGGGGAGCATGTTTCCACTGGCTTCCACGTGTATGCATGGCCCACTACTGTGCTGAGTGTATCCTTCCATGAGGGTGTGTCTAGTGACTGCTGAGCATTGTTTATCTCTGTGGCATGGGTTTGTGCGGTGCACCTTAGTGCTGAGAGAGGAAAGCTGTAAAAAAAAAATCAGCTGATATATTAATTACTGATAACCCCTGTTTCACTTAAACTAGGCCGATTAAAACCCCTTAATGATGTACTTGGCAGGTGGAATGCATCATAGGTAGCCAGCCACATAGGCTGTCCCTACAACAGAGCACTATAAAGGTTGCATACACCCTACAATCCGATTTCACCCCGATAGTCTGCACCAGTGGAGTACAGACTTGGGACTTTTAACTTAAGGAATGCTAGGGGCTGCTGCAGGTCTGCTACATCTGTATGTGCTAGATGCTGAGGTCAGTGCTGATGCTGCTGCTGACAATAGACCTAGACTGAGAAGGAGAAGAGTGTTCAGGCCCAGGGTAACCTACCAGGAGCTACACGACTTGGAGTTTGTAGAGCGCTACTGGGTGGACAGCGACATACTACAAGAAATCACTAAGCTCTGCCACCCTCAACTCAGACCTAAAGCCAACAGAGAGAACCTATCTCAGTGGAAACAAAGGTATGTGTAGCTCTTAGGATACTAGCTACAAGTATTTTCCAAAGACCAATTGGGACATGATGGGGATCTCGCAGGCATCAGCATCCAGGGTACTCAACCAGTTCCTGGATGCCATGCTACCACATGCCAGTGAGCATATTTATTTACCCCACACCCCTGAGGAAAGAGTCAGCAGTATGCAACACTTCTACTATGTAGCACACTACCTGAGGTACTGAGTGCCATAGATTGCACTCATGTACATATCAAGGCACAACCTGGTGAGGAGGGTAGAATCTACATCAACCGCAAGGGCTATCACTCCAACTGCCAGGTCAAGTACAATGCCCAGGGAAATATCCTGAATGGGTGTGCCTGCAGCCTTGGCAGTTATCATGACTCTTGTATCTGGTAGGCATCACAACTGTATGAGATGTTTGCTAGGGAGGACATCCTGCATGGTCATTTACTGGGGGATACTGGCTATGCATTAGAACCATGGATATTGACACCCATCATAAATGCACACACACCCACAGAAGAACGCCATAATGAGGCGCACAAACACAAACTTGGAACATCATAGAGCATGTGTTGAGCTGCTGAAGTCAAAGTTCTGGTGCTTTGATATATCCGGTGAAGCCCTGCAGTACTCTCCAGCCACATGTGCACAGATGTTCACAGTATGTGCCATGCTACACAATATGATCCTGTGGAAACAGCTGCAGCAGGATCAGCAAGAGGAAAGGATACACAGCCTCCCACCATTGCCTAGGTTCCCACAGCCACATCCATAGGGGGACTCAGAGGAGGAACCCCCGGAACTTGTTCCTGTAGGCAGCTGTATGTGTACCCAGTATGTCCTGGCCTTGGCCAACAGACAACGCATAGCACATGCACTGACAACCTAGGGCCTAGGGACTGAAACCTTAATCTGACTTGCATACATATAGTAAAAATGAACCATGTGTTGCTGTGTACTGCATGCATCAGACAGAGTCAGCCCCAAACTACAAGTTTGTCAACTACTGTATTCGTAAAGTAAGCCAGTCTACTATACACCACTTGTAAGGGGTACTAGAATATGGTAGCATATGTATGGACCTGCCGCATGTATGCAAGGGAATATAGTGGGCTACTGGGCTACTTGAAGCGATCTAATAGCCACTTGGGAAAACAGGTACTCTGTCCGATAACATGTGCCCAATAATATTCACTAGGCTACATGGCTGTAAAATCCAGTACAGTATTGAAGGGAGATGGCAAACAGTGGGGATACAGGACAGTTGCACAACAGTAGAGCATGGGCTGGTCATGCCCCCACCACCAACACATCAGGTTCCAGTGCAACTGCTGTAACAGTAAGCCTGCAATAATATATCAGCAGAAATGACAATTCCAGGGCTGTGATATAGAACCTGGCCACATGTATTTCCCACATAATATAGAGGTGACAATGTATGTCTGTGTGCTGTTGATAGTGTGAGGAATGAAACCTGTTTGCTTGGCAGCTGGTATGGCTTACTGGGCTAGGGACATTAGCATGGTGGATGGTGTTGATGGTTTGAATCTTGCAGCATGTATACCTTTTGCACGTGAGGTACAGATATGGTGGTATTCCCACAGACTGTCATACCTCTCAATCTGTTACTGCAAGAAAGCTGGACAAAATGAGAATGGGGAGACAAAGGGCCACAACTACAGACAGACATTACACATGCTCTGATGAACCTAGAAGGTGGCTAGTATAACAGTAGGTCACAACAGGACAGATTAGCTGCAGGATGTAAAGGCCATCACTTAAATGTGTCAGTAGTTACAACAATTCAGTGACTGCATTTTACAGTATTTTACCGGAAAACCACAAATGTATGAGGAACAGCCCAGACATATAGGGCAAAATGCTGGACATTCTGAAAAAACATATACAGGGAGAGGTATGCAGACTGTCACTCTATGTGTGGTATTACACCATGTACCCCAGTCACATCACACCTCCCAATTCCCAACCTCTAGAGCAAGAAATCTGGATAAAGTCATAAATAAAAGTGGGACAAAGGCCTCAAAATAGGAACACTTTATAAATATTACCCTTACAAACTTAGAACATTGACAGAATAACAGGTCTTGTATTAGCATGAATTTCCAGATGGGTATGGAATCTGAAACTCAAATATCTGTCATTATTTCTAACTTCAATCTGTAATGATTTGCCACAAATTTTCCATAAAACCACACTTTTATGAAAAACAGACCAAAACTATGAGGCAAATATCTGGGCACTCTGTGAAAATTGGTACAGTTGAGAGGGATGACACATATTAGCTACAGCAAACAGACAGGGAATGCCTTGGACAAGTGCAGGGAAGTCCGGTACTGCAGAAACAGGTGCAGCAGCCAATGTCTGCAGCACACAAAATCCCAGACCGGAGTACAGGTATCTCTGGCCTGGAGTCACTTTGTAAGTATTGACAGTCATACTGGGCATGCTCCTACACTTAGCTAACCTGAGTGCAAGTCTGTTGCCTCTTCCTCACAAAGACCTGCTGTGTGGAAATATGTCTGTAGATACAGACAACTACGTCTACATATCTGTCTGTCCCTAT
>NC_056745.1:428228255-428288255 GCF_019279795.1 Protopterus annectens | reverse complement strand
TGTTGCATTCAGAATATGCCTGTGCCTCCATGATGGCCTGAAACATGCGTTTAGTGACTCATGATGTGACACCATCAACAGGTGGTGGACAGACAGTAGGCTTCCTACAAGCACCCCTGTCAATCCGCCTATGTGGGACCTCGTTAGCTGTCTGGTTATGGCCGGTGTCCACACTCACTGGAGCCATAGTTGCCAAACTTCCCTGTTCAATGTCTCCACCCTCCTGCTGTCCAATATCGTGGCCTGTGGGGACAGGGTATGTGTGGGCATACTGACTGTGTGTGGAGACAATGTGGGCAGAAGAGGGATGTCAACCTCTGGGACATATTTAGCCACCAACAATGCCACCAGTGCCTCACTATGGCCAACATCATCATCAGAGTTGGATGAAAAACCGCCATCAGGTTTTGAGGGGGACAGACTCCAAACCCCAGTCACCTGTGAAAACCAAGACAAAAGCACTATATTACCACCTGCACTATTATGTATGATAATCCACACAGACTCATACAGATGAGGATCCACAACTGCATTACCAGTCTCACATCTTCTCATCCCCACTCCCATGCACAACAGATGGCCTCACAACATACACATACAAGTCAAGGCCTTTAAAACATGCACTTCAGCTACATCAAGTTTAAGTTGCCAGTACAATATACCTGTGAGGTACGCAATATGACTCTATACATGACAGAACTACATATAAAACCCAGTACACCTATCTTGAAAATGATATGCCACTACTAGTGTCACTGCCTCAGGTATGTACAATCTCTATTTTGTGTTTGAACAGGCATTTTGGAGCAATTACCTTATGTATACCAGGCTGCATAGACGCTCATAACTATAAGTGCAAACGTGTTAATGTTCATTCAAATGCACACCTATAATTACCTGGTCTATGAACTGTAGCTAACTGTTCCAAAATGGAACATAAATATATTGTACTCTAGCTAAATACATCTGTGCATATGGCAATGTGGTAGCCCTTAACTTTCATAGGGTATATATGATCCATAAAACAACAGTATCATAATTATCAGGTACAGGACTATGGGCCTGGGCAACACCTGATGGACCTAGGAAAAGGTGAGAGAGAGGTATCGTCAGCACCAGCAAATGTTGCAGCACTACAAGGTAATATGTGTATATATCCACTTGTAAAGTAGCTACTGTGTTACTGACTGTATTGCTGACATTCTGAGTATGTGTGCACAACTGAGCTGAAACCCCAACCCCCTCCCCCAATGTAGATAGACCTGGCACCCATGTACAGGTGTGTATAGCCTGCCACAATGACTGATACAGTATTGCACTGGTGAACACAGTAAGCTTACCTGTATACTTCTCTGCTGTGGGCACAGTGCCACCCACCTCCACAATGTATGGCATAATGGATGCCTGGAAGCTGTCAGGTGGTCCTAGATTCACCAGGAATTTCTCTGTGGCCAAGAGTGGTTGTTCTATTGCAGTCCCTTCACCGTTGCCATCATGATCCCTGGCAACAGCAGCTGCTCTTTGTCATGCAGAATTCAGCATGTCTATCACCTGGTGTCAGACCTGCTCTTAGGTCCTGTCCTGTTGGCCAATCTGATTTACAAGGTCTGCCCACAATGCTACCTAGTGTTCCAGATTCTACCTCCCTTGGACAACAAGATCTGATGGTGATGTCTCAGTACGTCCAGTATAATGTCATTCTCCACATGTGAGAAGGGGGGGTGCCTCCTGCAGTACATGGTTTCTGAAAGACAAGAAAAGGGGAGCACATTTTAGGAATAGGTACATGGATGTCCACTATGTATAGATCCAGCAAACCCATAATGTCCTGCCCTAGTCACTTCCCCCTCACACATCATACCCCAAAGTCTGGCAACACACTGCATGTGTGAATACCACCAAGACAGAAGTGATACTGGGGCATGTCCCTATCTGCTGTGACAGATTCTGCTGCATGTTCCTACACTAGTACTGAAGTCCACTGTGGTGTGTCCCCTATGAGCAAACTCCCACTAATATGTCATATGGCCATTGCCAGACTAATAGCAGTGTTCTATTACAACAACTGTATGGGGACAGTCCATCAACACCACAATGACAGTAAACAATGCAAACCTGCTGTAGTATATGTTCCATACAGGCATCATTCCTCTCAACTATACAGATGTTTGCAGAATGTTAAGATGTTTGCCTCATAGTTTTGGTCATTTTCACACAAACTTGTGGATGTGTGACAAATGGCTGGCCAATCATTGATGGTTGATGTCAGAAAATAAAGACAGACATCTGAGTTTTACATGTCATACCCTTCAGGTCATGCTACTGTAATACCCATCATTCTATTAACTGTCTTAGTTTGTAAGAGCAATATTTAACAACTGTCCCTAATATTGGGCCTTTGTCCCTGCATTAATTATGACTTTGTCCAGATTTCTTGCTGTAAGAGGCTGACAGGTATGTTAGGCCTAGTTGTCAACCAAACATGGAAAAATGTCAATGGAAACAGGGACTTAGCCAGAGTACATCAGGAACACTTTGAAAATGTTAGGACTATTTATCTGAGACTGACAGAATGAGAAGAGGTAAATTAGTGTACATCATTTGACATTACAGGAGTGAACACCCTTACTTATTGTCAGTTTGTATTACTTGTAATCCACTAGCTTTCCTATAACAGCCATCCATTGTAGGAGGGATTAAGAGGGACAAAACAAAGATTTGAGTGAAATCAGGGACAGTTGAGAGGCATGCTTGTAGGTGTAGGACAGCAGAGTATCAAGGACATGTCATTACCATAGATCTAGGACAGGCGTACTGCTGTAATCCATATTCCCCATACCTCCCATCCTCCCATCTGCACCCTGTTATATGGAGAAATTATTTACATACCAGATGGAGTATAGTACTCCTTTGTTGAACTTTACTTCCAGTACTGTTTTGCAAAGGCTGTCTCTATGTGTGATAAGTCTCATACAGACTTGTTCCACATTCCCAGCTGCTTGCCTTTTTAAAGTACTGCTCATTAACAGGTATTTGCCTCTGCACCAATCTGTAGCTCTGATATGCTAATTTCAGCACAAAACAGCTGAATTGCACTATCATTAGCCAATGATATGACACCACAGTACAATATATAAGACCTTCATGTAGACCTGGGACTCTTAGCTGTTCAGATGGGCATGACTGAGGTGTAGAGACTACAGTATCACAGAGGGTAGGTATCATAACTGTCATCCTGTGTATTGTGGTGTGTTAATGCATTATGTTATAGTTGAGAGGGGCCCGTGTTTGAAACTTGGCAGAGATGTTTATTTTCTACATGTGACTAAGACTGTAATAAACACATATAATCAGTAAAGCTCATTAAAGCTCATTTAAGCTGAGCTAAACAAAGCAGTGTGGTGTGCCACACACGCTGCTCTGCACAAATCTGAGCAATCCTGTGCTAAAAAAATATAAAGAAAAGAAAAAGGGGATGATAAAGTGGTGAAAGTGGTGAAATGTGGGCAAGCATGGGAAAAAACATAGTGAAAAGCAGGTAGGGTTGTACAGGAAGGGTGTAGGAATGAACCATAGTTATCCATTTCTTGTACAGCAACAGTTGTGCACTTTGTCAGATTTTTGTAGTTGAATTTGGACTCTCAAACCCCAGAGAGAGGGGAGAGGACAGCATAATTTCTTTGTCAAGCCAATTGGACCAAATCACATGTGTCTAGTAGACACGTGTGAAATGGAGAGCTATGTATGGGATGATTTTTTTTTTTGTGAGACAGGTGCCCATTTTTTTTTTTAAGTTGAGAATGGAATGTTGGGGAAGGACACAGGTATGTGTGGGGAGGTACATTGGGTAGGAGAGGATGCATAAGCAGACAGACAAGACAGTAGACAGGGGCAATGTGTGACACCTGGTGGGTAAACACCTTGGATGCGTAGGGGGTTTTGGAAACCAAGTTGTACATGCCTCCAGATGGCAGCAGCATGGCTCACATCTCCATCCATGGGACAGCTGTCACTGTTCCTTCAGTGCCCAGAAAGTGGCTGTGCTGGAGGCTGGGTGCCAGGGCAAGGCTGCCACCCCAGGTTGGTAAGTGTGCCCTCAATCTGGGGCAGATGGCGTTCATAGCTCCGATGAACACTCCTGTGCACCATGACCATCAGTTGGTCCTGGGTGACGATGCTCCCACTGCCAATGCTCCCAGGCGGAGGCTGGGCCCCATCATCAGAGGCAGTCCCACCCAATTCCACAGTTGGTGCAGGACAGCAGAGGGGACACCACTGGGCTAGGTCCCAGATGTGCTAGGACCTGGTGCCATGGCCAGTTGAGGCAAGGTAGACAGATCACCGGGAACTGGCCTACCCTGATGTGATGTGGTGATGGAGGTATAGCAATAAATATAGGTTAGTTATGAACAAAATTTTGTTAGTAATAACAGCATGCAAGAACCATGGAAATAACCAGATTACATATCAATGCATATTATGTGAAACACAACAATAAATAACAGAACAGTCAGTATGTTAACAGCATGCCAGTAAAAGCTGCTGCATAAGGCCAACAAAATTGGAAATTTAACAAGATATGTTAATATGCAACCATTATAATACATAACAATAATAAAACACATGACCCAAAATGCAGTTAATGTAACAACATATGTTAATAGTAAACCATACCCAATGAATAACAATAATTAATAAATGAAGATAAGAGAAGAGAAGAGAAAGAAAAAAATAAGCTATTCATTTGACAACAGTATTACTATCTATTCTACAGGTCTGTCTTTTCTTTATGCATACATGTCCCCTATAGCTGCTGTAGCACATACATATCTCTTAAGCTATTCACATGGGACAGTATGGGCCAAGCAGTAACACCTGTGGGTACACAACTACACAGAACACTTGCACATCAGGTGGACCTATGTAACTACCAAGGTGTACTGTAGGCTGATGTAGTGATACTTTGCAATTTAGGTAATCATGTGGCAGATGGATTACGCACTACTAATTATATTACATGAAAGCATAACACTTGTGATACATGTATGTGTTCGGTACAGAAACCAAACAAATATCATGCCTTGCTTGGCAGGCATAGGGATAAAGCCCAATAGCAGTGACTGCAGAGGACATCTGCATGGAATATATGAATTGACTGCAGCAACTTTTAACAGACAGTCCAGGCATACAGCCATACCATGATTACACATTTTATTTATTTTATTTTATTATTATTATTGTTATTGTATTTATTTTCTTTATTTTATGCTGTATATTCACAGTCTTGCTAAAGATGTTAACAGTCTATGAAATCTAAACACACAATTATTTACTCATAATATGGACTACCTCAACCATTTACCTGTAGTTCCTGTGAAGAGAGAATCTGTAAACATTACATAACTGATACTATAATATTTAGTGCTACATAGCACTGGATTTGAACCCTGGTCTGTGTGTGGCAAAATGTACTACATACAGATCATTTAACAAACTGAGCTACTGAGTCACTGCTGATTACTGACTGATTGGTACTTGCCTAGAGCTCACCTTGAACCAAAATATGATGTGGTAGTAGTACTACAGTGTTATACAAGACTGCAGTGATAGTAGAACACACATACCTGAAATGCAAGCATGACAGAGATAGGTAATCTATATATTAATATACAGAATGCAAGTGTACACAATATATTGTTAGTGGTTTGAAATATCTGTGAAGTCAACAAACAATATCAGCTCATGGAGTGGGCTATCTCACCGATTTACCTTTAGTAACTGATGTCTGTGGATGACAGAGCATTATGTTAACAATATTGGCCTAGAGAGAGCCTTCAACACTACTATATGAGTTAACCAATACAATTTACATCCATTAGATTTGCATTCCACAGTTATTACAGTGTTATACTTGACTGTATCACCTTACCTTACAGCCTGAATGCATACAGCTCTACTGCAATGGTTACAAGACAATCCTGATGTACACAGTTTTCCTTGGTGTTATTGGTATTGATTCATATTTTATTGCAGACCAGTTGGCATTATTTATTTCTTGTAAAACAGCTCTAACTCCACACGGATTGCACTACAGACTTTATTGTATATACTTTAATGCAGTTACTGGTATTGTTTTGTGTTTTTATTACACAACAGTTGGCATTATTCAGTTCTTGAAATACATCTCTAATTCCACATTTATTGCACTACAGCCTTTGTTGTATATACTTTAATGTAGTTAATGCTTTACGCCTTCTTACTTATTTCACTACAGTTAGCATAATACATCTGTACTCACCACACTCACGGTGCAACCTGGCCAGGTGCCTGGCATGCAACTCGACATTGTAAGCCCTCTCCTCTGCAGCTGTTGGGAGAAAAGCATGCCATTATGCATACCCATATTGCAGACATTCAGATTAGATATTGGTGAAACAGAGATATTCCCTGCCCAAGAATCTTGGACCCAGGTGCCCAAGAGATCTGCCTTTCCACATTTCAGGTCTTCATGGTGGTGATGATACTGCTCACCTGTGCGGGGGATACCAGTAACACTTGTGAGTTCCCATGCCAGCCGGTCTCCGGCCTCCTCCTTATGCTCTGAGCCCTGGAAAATTCCCTGCAGCAGCTGGTCATCAAGTTTTTTTACTAGGAGTCCAACCATGACCCTGGACTCCAAAATGCCCCAATGCTGTACCCGAAAGAGCACACCTTCACCAACACTTGCCATAGTAATCTTCACAGACAGATTCTGCAGTATTCTCATCTATCGGGCTTAATCTAGCCGATTTTCCTGCCCTTACATGCCATTGGATAACATTTAAAAAAGCGCTGCATGGCTTAGCAGTGCACAAACCAGAGCAGCTGAGTTGAGCAGTGCAAAAACCCACAGAACTGTATGCTTGGCAGTGCTCAGCAGTGCGCAAACCAGCCAAGTAAAGCTCATAAACATTTTAAGTCGTTATCATGTTTATGCAGTGCTTAGCAGGTCTTTGTTGAGCTTAGCAGAGCGCAGTGGGCCATAATTTAAAATGATTGGCATCATTTGTATTTCAAAAATGAATGCTTATTTCCCTTCCATGTATTCAAACCCTGGACCTACTCGACATGAGGCTGTAACTCTACCCTTTTAGCTCAGTTAATATGTGGAATTTTGCTATACCTTTACATATACCTCTGAGCTATCTATAAGCACTGCTGAGCACCATGCCACATGGCACAAACCCACTCAGCTATGCTTAAATATAACATTTAAATAATTGATTAAATGCATTTGATTTCTATTTTTAGATTTCTAGCAACTGTCTTTGTGCCGCTTAGCATTGCTGAGCTCCACACCACACCGTGCAAACATGTTTTTTAATAAAAAAAATATAAAATTGAAATAATACAGTTGGACAGTGCAGGGAGTGTCTTACTCATCTGCAGACACAGTTAGCACTACACTCCTGATGCTGATTCAGAAAACATGTTCGTTGTTTCTCCCTGGGCAATGCTCCATCATTAATATGCATGGCCAGCTGCCGAGGGGGAACTGTGTACATAGACATGGTAGCATTCCATGTAGGCTCTACACTATGCCTACATAGATTTTATTGAATCCCTGGGCTTTTTTTTTGTTTTTGCAAGGAGGGGAGCAAGACAGCCTGTGCTTTCCACACCTGCTACTAATTAAATATACCATTTCCAAGATTGCAGTACAGCAAGGAAAATGGTAAATATACCATTCCACAGTGTATGATAATCTCTATTTAAAGGGTTTGAAGTTTCAAAACTTCAGTGTTATAGTCTCAACTATAAGAAATTCAAAGTTTTGAAACTTTTAGAAGTAGATATATATATATATATATATATATATATATATATGTGTGTGTGTGTGTGTGTGTGTGTGCATGTGTGTGTGTGTGTGTGTGTGTGTGTGTGTGTGTGTGTGTGTGTGTGTGTGTGTGTGTGTTTGTGTGTGTGTGCGTGTGTATGGATCCCATTTGATCCAGCAAATTTACATTTCATCGAAACGTAAATTCGCGACCTCACTTTCGTGAAAGTGCATTTTTTCAAAAATGCACTTTCGTGTAAAAACAAAAATAAAAATAAAAAAAAGCAACAGAAAAGAAATAAAAACATGCAGTTTGTATATTACTTTAGTTGAACATCAATGTTTAGTGTTGCACAACTAAGAAAACTATTGCTGATGTTGTGGTACAGTGGGGATAAGGGAATATTCCCTTTTCCCCACTGTAGTGCGATCTTGGAGTGAGAACATTAAAGTGGGGGGTAGAGGGGGGCTTGCCCCCCCTACATAATTGTGTTTAGTGTGTTTTTGTTTTGGTTTAAGTTTTATGCTTCTGTTTACACGAAAGTGCATTTTTGAAAAAATGCACTTTTGCAAAAGTGAGGTTGCAAATTTATGTTTCGATGAAACGTAAATTCACTGGATCAAAGTAGATCCATATATATATATATATATATATGTGTGTGTGTGTGTGTGTGTGTGTGTGTGTGTGTGTGTGTGTGTGTGTGTGTGTGTGTGTGTGTGTGTGTGTGTGTGTGTGTGTGTGTGTGTGTGTGTGTGTGTATCTGTGCATGTATATATATATATATATATATATATATATATATATATATATATATATATATAAAAGCATGTCTGGAAATAAATGAAATGAAGGGAAGCCACAATGCTCAATTTAATTTGCAGTAAATTTTTGAGAATGAAACTGTGGCTTTATAGTATTTACATTTTACATGTTGGCCATTTGGATATGGCAGCCATGCATTGATGCTTACTTGTTTAGTAGCACAGATGTGCAGTAGCGAGTGCTGTTGTCCCTCAGCTCTGGGGCCCAAGATGCAATCACAACTTGTGGTTGCTTTCATTAGGGAGTTTGTATGTATTTGTGCCTTTGCAGGCCTTTTAACAGGCTACTTTTCATTAATCATATATATATTGCTTTTGCCCTTGTCTTCATGGTGCAGACTGTTACTGCAAATAGTTTTAAGAATCACTTCACTTCCTCAATTAACCATTGACTAAATTACTGAAGTCACCATCTGCCTGTTGTAGCAAGTTTGAACCAGGGCTCCCTGGAACTTTAATGTTCTTTTAACATCTGACAGTGGTTAAAACACAAATTTCTCTTAATTTATAAAATAATTTTGTCAGAGGAAGAATTACTTATGTGTCTGTCCACAGTTTGTCCGCTGTTTCACCAGCTACACTGAAGACATTTAAGTAATAGTAGAACAGGTATAGTGGCTTCCGCACTGATGGTGAAAGCCACAATTTCTATCCAGAGAAGGGCATACCCCTCAACTGTCCAGAGATTTGCCATCTATTTTTGTTCTGATCCTCATAAAATCTGGAGTCTTTAGACAAATCAGTGAGGGCTGAAATCACTAAATAATGACAGCTATTTTAGATACAGGCTTCATATCCTAGAGAAAATGCATACTAATTCAAAAGTTGTAATTCTAGCAACTTTCTAATAATTACAATCTGTTACTGATTTTGAGGTTTAGCCCCCTCCATCCACATATTTTTGACTTTATTCAAATTTCTTGCCCTAAGAGACTGAGAGATATGAAAGAAGTGCAGAAATACACATATGAATAATGAACAAGTCTAAATCTGCAATATCCCATAGCATGAGCACATCCGAAGATACAACAGTCCTGAAGCTAACATATGTAGACAGCAGGAGCATGGGGGGGGGGGGCAGGGAATATGCTTGAAGTATAAAACAGTGAGCTTCACAAAGTGATATTTTTGTGTTTGAATCACAGTTTTTTTTTTCCACCGTCAGGATTCACAATGTAGTTTCTTGTACTTCTGACATGGAGTCAAGTACAGTGATTTACTAACTCTGATTAATTATCTTGGTAAATTTCAAATCAAATTAAAACACATTGCTTTCATTCAATTTAACAGAATTTAATAGAAAAACATTTAAAATGCTATCCCTATATATTGTCATTAATAACTTAAATGTGCACATGCTGTTTCTATAGTGTCTTTCTTTCTACCCATTATATAATATAAAACTATGGCATTATGTGGAATGTGTGGGATAGTGGGGGGTTCCTCAAGTGGCACAAACAGCTTCTGTAGGGTTCTGTCATGACATAAAGGTTAAACACCACTGACCTAGTTCATCGTGTGTTATGTTCATTGCAACAATGGTGGCCTGTTTTCTATTACATTCACTCTAGTACTGCACCACTGTACAGAGTACTATGTATAATGCATGGTCATTATACCAACAATTGTATGTTTTCCATGGAAGAAAGGCAGCTGTAAAGACAACATTCTAAATTGTGAACACAAATGTGTGAAACTGTGCAAAAGTATAGCAAGTCTGTGAATGTTGTGTATGAGACAACTCCCTCTTACTCTGAGGTACAACAATCTCAGGTTTTGCACATACAAGTGGCAGGTGCCTGCAAGGGTTACTCTCCATATCAGGGATTGAAGCCCCAGTGCAATTTTTTTTTTTTTTTCGTTTTACATCTGTGTGTAATTTTTACACAGGGCTTCAACTCCTGACAAGGAAAGTACACCTTGCAGGCCTCTGCCACTTGTATATGCTAAGCCAAAGATTGTTTTTTATTTTTTGATTAATTCACAGCTTAATGTTCACACTTTTTAGCATTAATACACACAGTGTGAATTTCAGTCATGGCTTCATTCCCACTGCAGTCATATAATGTTGCATTAGATTTCGCCTTTATATAGCTCCCACCGGATTACCTCCTCTCTAAAGAGACTCTCGGGTTTATGGGTCCTCTAGGCACTGGCCTGTAACTACTCTGCATTCTCTCCAAAGAGATTTAGCTAGTACTAAAACGGTAATATGACCTATATTATTAATAATAACAGACAACACAGTATCTGTAACAGTTCATCTAAAATCCTTTGTAATGGCAGATTATTGAGATTTCCTCTTCTGACAAACCCCTTTGTTGCATAGTTCAGAAAATCCTATAGCCCCTATCATCAGCAGCATGTGTGCTTTCTTCCAGTCCATCTCATGATCCCATATGGTGGGCTAAGATGGACGGCTCAGCTTCTGTACTCCTCCTCACTTCTTTTTTGTCACTTAGATGGTTCAGCTTTAATTAGATCATAAGACAGGACCTGTACCTGGGAGGAGTGGACAACATGAAACACTTCCACAGAAAATTGTTCTTCAGCCAGTCTTTCAATAGAAGGTTAAGAAGCTTGATGCCATTCTCACTTTGCAAAACATTGCACTCTTGGAGGATGTTGAAAACAGCGCCTGTCAGAAGGGTCTTTTGTGTGACCCCCAGGCCAGGGTAAGGTACACTCTTTGCACATAAGTTACCTCCCCTTGGCTAGCAAGGGACAGAGTGTGTGCATGTCACTGTCTGACAGTCATAGGAGCAGGACAGCTAAATGAACACCCACCAAAGAGCCTGCATTAGCACTAACTTTTCCATGCTGCAGCATCCAAAGTATGTCCAAATCTGACCAGCTCACATGGAGTGAGTTACTGAGTCCTACAGAGAATTCTGAGAGATTGAACATAAGCTCAGAATACATACTGCATTCTTATCCTCCATGTCAAGGATGTCACACTTACCAAAATCAAAAAGTTACCATTGGGTCCTTACTCCAGCTGAAAACTGCTATTTTGGTCATGCGTGACCTGTTAGACATGTGGTAGGATCTGTCTTCATGAGTATGGCAGGGCAGCCTTAGGGAGTACAGTGTAATGCCCACTAAAGGCTACATGCTGTCCTCTTATGACAGAGTACTGTCTCTGTCCAGGAGAATAAGTTTTCACTTCTGCAACCAGCTGATCACACTCCTTAAGAAGATGTTTCAGTGTTAAGTTGCAAAGGAGTGGGTTTCTTCCTTGTGCAAGAAAAGATCATCGTTCAAGGAAAAAGTTTGCACAACAGCCTGCTCAAGCTAAAGTCAGTTTTCCTTGTCCACCAGTTATGTAAAGGTAGTTGAAGCACTCAAACAGCTGTGGTGTGGTATGTGGAAAAGTGGTGCAACACATAATTATGTTTGTTATATATACAGGAAATGTGAGTCTGATCATCATACATCTAGGTATCCATTATGCAGATACCAATGTCCAGGAGGAAGTGAATATTCTGGCTGACTATCTCAGTCACTACTCTTGTCCTGTCCTGGACTGAATATAAGGAAAACCTACCTATATGGACAGTGTTTTGAAAGTTGGCCACCTTTGAAATTAATCTGCCATCCTTATGAGAAAAAAGTTTTTCCCTTATTCCTGCTGACGTCTGCAGAGCTAGACAGAATAAATGATAGAATTATTCTCCATCCCGTGATAGAGAACATTCTGGTACAAGATTTCACCACTCCCACTAATTCTCCACCTCCTTGTAAACTTTAGATGAGACTAAAATGTACCCAGTCAGATTGTGGGGGCTGGGCAAGAATGTGATTTCAGGATCTCAGTTCCTTGGCGATACAGAAGCATAACATGGATCTGAAAAAATATCTAAGATTCCATCTCAAATGTACAAACATGTAATAAGATCACAAAAAGCCATTTGACTTAATTTGCTGTTTTATTTAGTGCACTTTCTACCACTTGCTACTTAATATGACCACTTCTAAGGCTGCATAACCGATTTTTTTAAGAACTGTTCATCTTCCATCTTTGTTCCTTGAATAAGTACAACTGTATATTTTGAGAACTTGCTATTTCAGTAGAAGAAACAACATCCACATACCATTTTACAAGACAAGGAAATCCTCCTTGGTTGGATTGATAACAATTATGCCTCTGGGCATGGCTACTCCATTAGATCTTTGGTATTTGTTAGATTGCCAAGCAAAAGGCTCAGTGACGTTTAGGCAGTCAGAAAACCTTTGACTCATTACTTGTATTTTGGTACACGGAAGATTTCTCTATTTATCCAGAGTTATCTAATTTCACCTATGTTAGTCAGTCTATCAGTCTATTTTTAGATTATCTCGTCTTAGATTAGGTATCTGTTTACTTGGGTCTTAATTCTCCCATGATCAGAGTTTATGTGTACACCATGTTAATACGCCATGACCTCGTGGTTGTGGAGGTCAGAACTGTAGCCCAGTATCAGTCTGTCACGCAGTATGTTAAGTAGATTTCACATCTTTTCCTGTCATTGATGAACACTTCCTGTTTTCAGCATGTGAATGTCTTCATTAACTGATTCTTCCTTTCCATTTATATTAGCTAATTTAGTAACTCTAACGTACACTGCTTGGAAGATGTTCTTCTTGGTGACCATGACACTTGTTTCATTTTCCCTTATTTCCCTTATATTTAGGGTATATTATTTAATATTTTACAGGTCTGGTGTCTCTTAGGACTGACTCATATTTCTTTTAATAAGTGATGTCAGAAATGGGCAGAAGTCCATTCACCAACCTATTTTCTTTTAGAAGAACGGTCAAAGGAAGAAAGAGCCTATTACACCCCTAGCATGCACAGCCAGATCAAGACAAGAGTTTATAAATAATATTGAGTGGGGGATGGTGTCAAAGGCCTTGGCTAAGTGCAAGTAGGCTGTATGCACAGTTTCACCTTCACCAAGGGCTTTGGTGACTGTCTCAAAGAAGTCTGCCAAGTGTAACAGGCAGAATCTCTCATTGATGAAACTAACCTGGGTAGGGTTGAGTGTATGTAGATTACCTACATCTTTGTTGCTAAGAAACATGGTGATACACTCCATGACCTTGCAGATAAGGCTGGTTAGGCTTATAGGTCTATGGTTCCAGGGTCCATGGATGCACCCACTTTATGCTAGGGATTTACTGTAGCTGTTCCCCATTCAGCAGGGTTGAAATCCATACTAAGGCTGTGTTTAAACAAGGTAGCCAGCGATGTTGCTAATTCCTGTTTTTATCAATTAAGAACACAGCCTGGGATTTGTCTGGTCCCATTTAATATTGGAGAGGGCATTTAAGACTTGCTCCTTGGAGATACTAGGTGGGGGGATAGGTGACGAGGATACTTTATGGTATACATGGCGGGGACAGGGGAGTCAAATTTGCACTGAACCTGTCAACCAGCAGGTTGGCTATATCCACCAGTTCTGTATATCTGGTACCATTAAATCTAAGTTCTGCACAAATCTGGGATTTTCCTTTCATGTTTTGGATGTAGTTAAAGAATGCTTTATGGTTTTCCTTAGCTAGGGATGCTAATTTGGATTCATAAGTAGATTTAGAGAATTTAGCTGTGCTATTTACCTGTTTAAGTTGAGGAGGGAGTGCTTCCAGGTTTGAGACCATAGCTTCCTACTTTTATACATCAGTTTTCTTCCTCTTACTCTATAGCCTGTTAATGGTTGATGGTCACCAGGTGGGTTTGTTCTTTCTTGAGGATCTTGCTTTGGTTCTGTCAGGTATGGCATAGTTAATACAATTGTAATAATGCTTGTATAAAGCATTAGTGTATATCTCAGCACAGGTAACCTCTCCATCGGGGGGGGGGTATGAAGCTATTTATGATTTCATGTAAGACCTCACCAGTGGGCAGCACACTTGGGGTGGTACAATGATCCCCCATGTTGGAATATTTGAGCCCCTTGTGGGGGTGTCAACTAGCTGATCCAGGGCATTGGAGGTAATGAAGTCTAAGAACCTTTGGGTGAGAGTGTTAGTACACATAAATTAACCCAATCAATGGACAGGAAATTAAAGTCACCCAAAACCAAAATGTTTCATTGTAACTTGATCGACTCAAGTAGCTTGCGGTAGGCTGAGTGGGTGTCCTGGTTCATGGAAGGGGTTCTATAGCTGGTAATGATTTGAAGAGGTGTCTTACCAACAGTTAATTGCACCTGATGTGTAATTCTTGGGAACCACTCTGTGTAACCAGTCTTGAGGTGTATTTGTCTTTTACGAATATTGATACACCACCTCCCTTAGTTCTTACACCTTGAATTTGAGGTCTGAAGGTGTGGAAGGAATTGTAATCCAGTAAGGCTGGGGTGCTTTCCATAGCCTTTAAACCAGGCCTCCGTGACTGCAAATATGTTAGCATCTTTCAAAGTAAGGTCTGCTTCCAGTGAGTGCAGTTTCAAATTTAGACTCCTAGCATTGAGCAGCATAACCTTGAGTTTGTTTTTTGATGGTCTTATTATGTTGGGCATTTTATCCTTGTGAAACTCCCTAAAAAAGGTACTGTGGGGGTGGCAAGAGCCTTAGCCAGTAACTGAAATCCCAGAGGTGACAGATGAAGACCATCTTTGGCAAAGCATAGAGGTGTGTCGGTCATATCATCCCAGGCTGACAGGTACTGGATCCCCTTTGAATGACACCAGAAACTAAGCCATTTATTGAAGTCAATCATTTTTTGTTTGTATTGAGGCATCATCCTGGGTGAAGGTAAAATGCTGCTTAAGGCTAGGAACATTCCTGCATGGGACACAATCAGAGAGCTCAATCATGTATCTCTTCATATAGTCCAGTGAGGTACATCTCAAGTCTTTCACACCAACATAGACTATGGGAGAGTCATAACAATACCTGTTGCTGAGACACTTGAGTATGTGTGTGATTTGTCAGATCCTGGCACCTGACAGAGAGCTGAGTGTGACCTTTTCCTTATCCAACCTGGTGAGTGGGACAGCTGTGTGTCTCACAATGGAGTTGACTATGACTAAGATGTTTAGTTTTGTGTTTTGCCTTCAGGGCATGTGAGGTGAAACCCTGGTGCATGAGTTATTATGTGTACTGTGTTTAACAGGGGATGTATTATGTGAAATGTACTTATGTATGGCAGGTCTCTGATGTTTAGGTAGGTTTGTGATGAGGACCTCCACATATGTAGATATGTGTGTTGTTAGTTTGGATGGTGAAGGAGGTGAGTTATGTGTGCTAACAACCTGCTCCATGTCAGCTGTACTGACAGGTGTATGAGAGAGCATGGATTCTAGGTCCTTAATATAGGTGCATCTCTGTCATGTTGAATTTGTGTGAACTAGAGGAAGAGAGTTGTCAGTGTACATGAGGTTATTGCTACACTGCCTCAGGATGCCCATGTCAACCAAGCTGGCTGGAGAAACTGTGGGAATTTTTCCATCCATAATGCAAGGTAACTCAATGTTGTCAGAACAGGGAGAGGACAGGAAGGACCAGGTAAGGTAGATGGACAGCAGAAGAGATCTAAATAAGAAAGGGCTAGTGGGTGAGACTTGTGATGGTACCTCAGAGGCTATGCTTGGTGTTCCACCTGACAGTGGAACAAGACTGTGAGAATCCTCAGTAGGAGCACTAATGCTGTGCTAAGGAAAATTTGACAAGCAAGAAGGTTGCGCCTAAAATTTCCAATGGTGTCCACCCTCTGCTCAGCAGTGAGTGATGGTGCACTATGTGCAAACAAGAGAAAAGCAGCTAATACAAGAAAACCAATAAAAAAAGCTTAAACTGAGCCCCAAACCAATGAAAAACCTCAAGTAGAGCCCTGAACCAATTAAAAAACTTACACTAAGTACCGAACCAGTAACCTTTAATGAATTAGTCTTGCTGTACTTCACCTCCTATGAAGGTACAGGGGGGAATCTCAAAAAAGGATGTCCTAATTTTCAGTGCTCAATCCACAATCAGAAATGGATTCAGCCATTCTGAATCCAGTCTATGCTAAGGCCTGCAGAAGTGCAATGAAACACAGAGTAAAAAGCAAAAACACTTTTATTCTTAAATTAAATAAGTAGCAGAGTGAAAAGCAGCACAATGGAACAGATCTTTTCTTAAATTAAATAAAAGCAGCAGATGATGTCAAATACAGTCAAAGTACAGAAAATGCAGTAGTAAAAATGACCTTAGAGTTCATAGTTCTAAACAGAAAAGCAACTAATACAAGGACCCTAAGACTCCAAGAACAGAATAAGTTATTTCTTACATTTATTTCATTGAATTGCATTTCTTTAACACTTATAATTGTGCTATACAGCAAACCTTCTACATTTTGCATGATTATAAAGCTTTTTTTACTTTTTCACTGCATTTGTGTTTTATACTGTTTTAACTGTATTTTCATTGCTAGATAGTGTTTCATTACTGTAATTGCATATTCACTGAATTACTTAACTGTAAACGGCTTTTTCATACTGAGAGTTGTATTTTCTGTTTGTGAGTGCTTTATCTGTGCTTTTTTGTGCATTTTTTGTGAGGTTTCTGTGTTCTAGTCAGGTAGCATAGTCTGGATAGAGGCCTGCTGTTTGTTTGTTTTGATTTCCTGCCAAGGAGTGTATCATATAACTGATTTGTTTGCAGTTAAAAGCATTCTCTAGAGTCTCCTTTCTCCTTTATCTGTTTAAAACTTTCATTTAGTGGCTCACTGCTGTTTTTCTGCTGTGATAAATATTTCTGTAGTGTTTTCTGCCTAATAGTGTAGCTAGTAGCTGTAATATAGTTTCCCAATGCCACCCCACCTATTGGTGTCTTATCTTTATACTTGGTGGCTTTGAAGTTGCCGCCCCCACTGTAAATTTGATCTGGGACACTCCTCCTAGTCTAGTGTCATTAGTCCATTCCACCTAATACAGAGGAAACATTTGAGAAGGCCAACCCACTTAGGTTCTTAAGCTTGAATTATCTTCTGTTCCTGCTTTCTCCCTTTCCACTTTACTAAAAAAAACTTTGCTAGAATCTACTTGTGTTCTGACTGAGTGTGCTTCTCAGCTGATAAGTATATTTTTTGGCACTTTTTAACTGTTCCAATAATTGAACTCAGTTCAAAATATAGTTTGAATAAATTGCATTTATTTAAACTGTATTTGCTTTAATATTGCTACACACTGAAGTATGCTAGCTTGCACTGCACCTGAATTGCTTTTAGCACTGTTTTAGCTGCTTTTTTGAAAAACAAATCTAAGCTTGTTTTCTGCTTTTCTTGTAACTAGTCTAGTCCAGATACAGATTTGCTGTATCCAGGACTGTTTGTAAGATTCTGAGTCCCCCTAGCCTTTCTGTGCTGGAGGGAAGCCTTCTAGCTTATCAGTGGGAGTGATAAGCACTAGGTAGCCTATCTACCACAAGAGGAGTGGTTTCTGGCCCAAAATTTGTAGTTTATTGGCTGTTTGGGCAGTTTTTCCATCTCTTTCAACTTTCTGGCTTAAAAGCCTGTGTTTGCAGTTGTTTCTCACCTTTCCTGTAACTAGTCTAGTCCAGATACAGACTTTCTGTATCCAGGACTGTTTGTAAGCTTCTGAGTGGTGCCAAGTCTGCTCTTCAAATTTTCCCTTAGATCTGCTAGCTCTCTCCTCTCCTGCACTTTTACTAGCTTATTAGTCTAGCACTTTACCAGACTTCTTGTAGCAATTATTGTAGCACACAAAAGTGCTACCAGCACTAAACGTTCTACAAGGAAACAGCTCCAGTACT
Organism: Protopterus annectens; assembly: GCF_019279795.1. Taxonomy (NCBI): domain Eukaryota; kingdom Metazoa; phylum Chordata; order Ceratodontiformes; family Protopteridae; genus Protopterus; species Protopterus annectens. Next base: position 428,269,879 of record NC_056745.1, on the reverse strand, counting down.
TATTATTAATGCCCACCCCTCCAGGCATGACTAAAGGTCATTTTCCTGTGCTTTTTCCTATTAACCTGGTGAACTTGGGCATCCTGAGGCAATGTAGCAACTGCCTCATGTACACCAACAAACCTCTCCTCTTACCTCCCAACACTCAGACTTGCGAGAGATGCACTTCTATATCTAAATTAGAAACCAAGCACTCTCCAGCCAAGACCGGAATAGCTGGAACACATAGCCCTCCAGAACACACACCAGCACTGCCTTCACATAAATACACAAACCACACACCCACCTTCATGGAGGATATCAATAAAAATCTGCCCAAACAGCAGAAACCTCCAAGGTAGAAACACACTCGAACACCACAACACAACACTAATCACGAGACAAAAAACTCTCCTAAACAGTGTGCCACTCAACGAAAGCACCTAAGGCAAAATAACATGCCCAACAAGCTTGTCATAGGTGACTCAATAGTGAGGCACACTGATGCCCCACTTACTAGGTTGAATAAGGAGAAAGTAGCAGTCAGCTGCCTGTCAGGTGCCAGGATCCACCACATAACGCATGCACTCAGGTTCCTCAACAACAGGTAGAAAATATGACTCTGTCATTGTACATGTGGGTGTGAATGACCTGAGACATACCTCCCTGCACTACATGAAAAGAGACATGGAGGAGCTCCTGGATTATGTAGCCCAGGCAGGTATGACTCTAGCCCTGAGCAGCATCCTACCATCAACCAGAATTATACCACGGTACAAGCAGAAGATAATTGATTTCAACAATTGGCTAAGTTTCAGGTGTCATTCTAAGAGGATCTAGTATCTGTCTGCCTGGGATCACATGATTGACAGACCTCAATGCTTTGCCAGAGGTGGCCTGCATCTATCGACCCTGGGCTTCCAGATACTGGCCAAGGCTCTTGCCATCCCTATATTGTCTTTTTTTAGGTGGTGTTCCAAAGACAAATTACCACCATAACAGCTACAAACAAATGCAATCTGCTCAATGCTAGAAGTCTAAATCTCAAAATGCACTTGCTCAAAGAAATCCTTAAAATGGAGAACATTGACATTTGTGCTGTAACAGAGACCTGTTTCAATGCAGCAGAAAGCACCCCCCGCACTACCAGGCTATAACTCATTCCACACCTTTTGGCCCCAGAACTTGGACTGAAGCTCCAAATGCAGTGGTGTTTCTATATTCATAAAGGATGCACACACCTCCAGACTATTAGCCCAACATAATGCATCAGAGATACTTTAGGTGCAGTTGACATTGGATAAGACAGCTATTCAGGTCATAGCCTGCTATAGGTCCCCAACCATGTCCCAAGACTCACACTTCATGTTCCCAATCAGCCTGGAGAATATTAGGGTCCAACCTAACACTTTCATACTGGGTGACTTCAACTACCCCTCCATTAACTGGGAAAAGTACTCATGTACCCATAAACTTGCCCAACATTTCCCAGAATTAATTAATTCCAATGCCTTGGATCAGCTTGTTCTTACCCCTACTAGAGGTGGCAACATCCTTGACCTGGTCATTACTAACATGAGTGACCATTACTCTACACCAACAGTCAACTCCTCCCTGGTTAGATCTGACCATGAGCTAATCACCTTGAAAATCCACATCCCTCCCACCCCCACCCGCAAAGGTAACCACCATGAAAAACTTCTCCAAAGCTAACTTTGGGCTCCTAAAAACAGAGGTGGCTAACTTCATGGCACCTATGCAAATGGACAATAGTTGCATGACCCCAGAATCATACACTAATGTACTGTACAAACACATACACAAATACATGGATCTCGCCATACCCAATAGAACCAAGACGCTCTCCTCTAAAAAAAGGAAGCCAATCTGGTAGTCCCCTGCTATAAATAAAGTCTACAATAGAAGGAGGAAACTGATGTGGAATAAGATGAAGTCCCAAGACTGGAAAAACTCCCTTATCAGCCTCAACAAAAAGTTGAGATACCTCATCAAATCCTCTAAAACTAGCTATGAAAACAGAATTGCAGCAGATAGTAAAGACAACCACAAGGCCTTCTATAGTTATGTAAAGAATCTTCATGGCAATACCCAGATTTGCTCTGAGCTACTGCACAATGGTGCCTCCTAAACTGAGCCAACAGATATTGCCAATATACTGGTTGACAGATTCAGTGCCAACTTTACCCCTCCCCCCAAAGTTTAACCCTCTCTCCCCCACAAAGGACCAATCACAATACCAGTAGATTGCCAGGCACCCAGTATTACTGCTGCACAGGTTAAAACAGCACTGTCCAAGGCCAAGTATACAGCTTCTGTGGGACCTGACAATATCCCTGGCTGTGTTCTACATGAACTACAGAGTGAACTGGCACCTCACCTGTGTGTCTTGTTCAATCACAGCCTCACCTCTGGCTTTGTCCCTACCAAATAATGCACTGCTACATTCATCCCTCTCCACAAAGGAGGAGCGACTACAGAGCCTGGGAACTATCGCCCAATCAGCCTGATATGCAAAGCTATGGAATGCATCATCATGGACCTAATAAACAAGGATATAGAGAATCTCCAAACTCTGGATCCCACACAGGTTGGTTTTGTGAAGGGTAGATCATGATTGCTTAACTTGATCGACTTCTTTGAGTCGGTCACCAGAGCTGTGGATAAAGTCAAGGTGGTTCATACATCCTTCCTTGATCTGGCCAAGGCCTTTGATACCATTCCCCATCAGGAATCATAGAAAAACTCACTAAGCTAGGCATCAACCCCTATATCACTAGTTGGGTTGCAGACTGGCTCACAGATAAAACCCACACTGTGAAAGTAGCTGACTCCAAGTCAGACTGCTGACTAGTCACGAGTGGAGTCTCACAGGATTCGCTCCTGGGTCCTCTCCTGTTTGGTATCTACTTCTCTGAAGTCCAGGCCAACATGAAGGGACTCTGGCTGACAAAGTTCACAGAAGATTCCAAGTCGGGAGCTATTATTTACTCCCCAAGTGATGTTAACATCCTACAGAAATGCCTCACTGAGACAAACGACTGGTGTCAGAACCATGGCCTTAAGCTTAATGCCAAAAAATGTGTCGTCATCCCCTTTGGGAAAAAAACATTTCCCATGAATTACCACATCGGTGGTCGTCCACTGAACACAGAAGGTGTTATAAGAGATCTGGGAACACAGATTGACAGCAACCTCTCTTTCGACCACCACACTACCACTGTGGTCAGAAAGTCCTACTATGTGGCACGTCATTACTAAGGGTTTTGTATCCAGGAAGAAAGAGGTCATTGTCTCCCTCTACTCTTCCCTCATTAAGCCAATCATCGAGTACATTGCCTCATTTGGCATGTACCTCACTAGACACTTGCAACAACTGGAGAGGCTGCAAAAGTACCTCACAAAGAGGATCCTAAGCCTTAAACACTTGTCCTATATGGACAGGCTTAAAAATCTCCAACTATTCTCTGTCTCATATCACCTACTTAGAGGCGACCTCTGCTTGACTTACAAAGCCATGTCTGATCCAGCTCTATTAGAAATGCTACATCTAAAGAAATCTCAATCCCTCCACACCACACGCTCCAGAGACCTCAACCTCATTACCACAATCAACAGAACATGCTGGAGGGACAGGTTCATAACCCAGAGACTGCCCATGCAATGGAACAGGCTTCCCATACATGTCAAACAGAGCACCTCACTGGCCCTCTTCAAGAGAAATCTTGATGAGTGGATGGGAAATAGAATCTTCACCCCTGGGATCACTCCAGTGGCTTACTCTACAGAGGAACTGGGAACTAAGGTCTGGTGGCACGATGCCAGGATAATCCTATGGACTAGGCTTGTAAAAAAAACTCCAGTGCCATTAGCCTAGTGTACAATTAATGAATTCCAGAAAGCAGTGGGCAAGTGTATTGGTACATGAGTAGTTTTTCCATTTAATGGAGGGGAAGTCGTCCAGTATGAGAGTTTCCTGCAGTGATGTTAGCCATCGCCTGATTGACAGTATGGCATACTGAAGTTTGTGTAGTTTTGTCATCTATTTTTATGGAGCAGTTCCTAACAGTCTGCACTAACTGATGCTTATTTCTTTCAGAAAGGTAGGATATGACTCAGCAGACATCCTTTCTAGTGAGGAAAGCGTGTTATAGTATTGTTTCCACAAGAGATGTATTGCATAAACAGCATGAATCATTTCATTCCAGTTTCTCAGATGTCCTTCTGTAGAGCTGTTCTATATACAAAGATTTGCAGGTATTACACAAGGGATTCTTTATAAATAAGCCTTTCAGGATAATGTTCCTTTTCTTACACTGGGATAAGCAGAACAAGTCATTAAAGATGTGTTTCCTTCTTCTTGATGTTATGTACAATTACTTGCTCATGCTAGAGTGAAATATATGGTTCCTTGGGACTGTTGTGTGCTGTTCTGGATACATTTCTCTCTCTTTCTTCCCCTCTCTTTCTTCAATATTGTAGGATGGATGAGTTAGTATATAAACGTTTGATAATATAGTGCTTTGTCCTCCATGTGTGGGGTACAAGCCCCTCTATAAAAACACTTGCTTTGAGCTGTTCCATTACTTATAATATAGTGAGAGTGAGGAGATCCAGTAGGAGGGATTATGTTATGATTTGCCACAAAAGGATCTGTGGAAAGTTTGTTTTTAGGTCCAGTCAGGATATAAATTAACACCTTGATGGCTTGGTCCAAAAATGGCATGTTCACATGAGAAAATGTTTTGAACAGTATGTCAGCAGGTTGAAGGACTCCAAAAATGGAGTTAAGCTTTGACAATGAAGTAAAAAGAGTGAATTACTGACTGATAGTCTAAGAATACCATGAACTATACACTACTTGCCAAATGAATGGCATGATCTCTTATACAGCACCTGAATATTAAGGCACATTTTGGGGATTCATTCAGAGTATTAAGGCATGGTGTCACAGACTGAGCATTTGCTGCATGTCAGCTTGGAGAGAGATGCCCTACCAGCCAGAGTATCTTGATTCTGATGGGCTTCACCTCTCTTCTTGAGAATTACAATTACCAAGAAGAAAATTTATATAGTGTCTTTTTAGACCTTTGCAAATAAAAAAAATGAAAAATATTAAAAAAGAAACAAAAAGAAAAGGAAAGAAAAAATAGACGAGTGTAGGTTTGCTAAATGCTAGCTGACTCAACAATAAAATATGAAATGGATGATTTAGAAGATTTCCACCATGTGGTAGACAAAGATGTCTGTACTATTAGCTTGGTCTAAAGATTAAAAATTCATGCTATAAATGCCAGGGTGTACCTCCTTTCACTGTTGGTCTGATGGGGTTGGTGGTAGAGGTATTCAAATATATGTAAAGAGACACCTAAATACCATATCAGTGGTATTGAGTGTACTGTTATGGGTATATATACATCATACATTGTTTGCGCCCCATGCAGAGCACTAGAATTTCCAGACTAAAACATTGGATGCAAGATCAATGAAAATGCAATCCTTATGGGGACTTTAACTACCCAAACACCGGCTAGGTAAACTATTCAACATCAAAAACTATACCAAGATATTAATTGACTATGTTAATCAAAGTAACTTGAAACAAACAGTTCAAACTCCAGTTTCAGATGGCAGATTCTCAGATATCATTTGAATAAACCAAACATCTTTCTGCTCCCCACCCATGGGTATACTATATAGGATTAACACAGATCATGATACCATCATCCTTAACCATAGAGTGAAATCAAACGCATTCTTAAACTATACTTCCTAGACTTTACAAGTGGAAACTATGATGCAATAAATGGCATGGACTATGAAACTTCACTCAATGATCCAAGCATGTTTGCTCATGATTCATTCAATAGGTTCTACAGTAATATTTACTTGTGCATTCATGATCATATAATAGTCTGACACAAATACATAGCTAAAATTAAAAACAGTGGACTCGCACATTAATTTGATGCATCTTCTTCATCTCCTAACAGAAGAAAAAAACAGGTACTACTGAGCTTTCTAAAATTATAAGTCACTAAAACATGTTTAGATTAAGTGCTAAAAACTACTTGATTTTGCTGTTAAACACTCCACCTTGATTTCAAGTGCTGGAAACATTAATAATGTATTCTGTATTTATTGAAATTTATTTATTGATATTTGATTACTGGAAAAGTTTGACTGGGTATAAGCCCATTTTCAGTGGAGACCCAGGAAGAAAAGCTTCAAATTATTACAAAACATTTTAAGAACAATAATTTTAGAATCTTCAAAGATAAAACAAAAACATCTACAGTAAATAATTATAACACATTAGGCATAATATAAAACATTGGTTTAAGAATTGATGCAAATTATATGACAATCATTAAATATTTAAAGAAATTTTAGGCAGTTTGTAGAGAAATTAAAGGTAAGTTAGCCTAATTTGAATAGGAATTGCAATATGAAGTGAGGGAAAACAGTCTTCTGGTGTATTTAGAGAGAAAGTCAGGGAAGAAAATTAGATAGCAGTAAGAAAGTAAGTGAAGAAGGGAGAGTAAGGAGGTATAAGGAATGAAAAGGTGCTTGTTCACATTTAGGGATATAGTTTATCTTGGTTTTGTGCAAGAATAGAGCCAGAATTTAGCTAGGAAGACTTTCAGAGTCATTTTGACAGATGGGAGGGAAGGTATAGACCTGATGGATACAGATAAGGAGTTCCAGGCCTTATCAACATTGTACGAGTACAGATAATGCCCAGCAGATTTGTTAGGTTTCTAGACAGACAAGAGTTTTTGGTCACTGGATCACAATGACCAGATGGGAACATAGTTGTCTAGAATTTTTTTTTTGTGCTGGACAGGCAGATGGATGCTGGATAATTCTATAAGTGGTAAAAAGTTGTGTATATGCTAGTTGATGTAGCAGTTGTAACCAATTAAGACTTTTCAATGCTATACAGTGGTGTGTTCTGAAGGGGTATGTGCTGCAAATTTAGCAACTCTGTTATAACCTTGTTCAAGTTTAAATTTTTGTGAAGCCTGGAGATTAGTAAGGATGGGAGTGCCATATAGGGGAGTGGGAAGGAGATAAGCAGTGAGGGTGAGATAGCATCCTTAGTTCTTGATGAGTATTTCTTATACAATTTTGTATATGCAGGTTGAAAGTAAGATTATCACTGACTATCACCCCTAATAGTTTGCTATGAAAAGTGACTTCAATGTTTGTATTATCAAGAGAGAGGACATTAAATTTTGTTTTTTCATGAAAGAGGGATTTATGGAAAAGTAAAAGTTTGGTCTTTTTTGGGTTGAGCATGAGTTGTGAGTTACGAAGCCATGTTTTGGTGGAGTTACAAAGCCATGTTTCAGTTGATCATATCAGAAAACTGTAAATGCTAAATTTTGAAAGTAATACAATATAAAAATGATGTGATCATACAACTACAGGATATAGTAAATGTACTTGTACAAGAAATGTTAATATCAGCTTCACAATAAGCAAATATATATGTCAGAGTGGTACAGAACTATATAGGCAAGTCAAAGAGATAACACATATAACTACAGGTATGATAAGTACTGGGGCAAGCAGTATTAAATCTCATGTTCCTTAAATCAAACAATGTACCTAGAGATTTCCTATTAAGAATCTAAGAAAACCCAACAAAAGCCATCAGTGTTGTTAAACAAAATGGCAGCATATGCACATGTCTCAAATCTGGGGTACAAAGCTATGGAAGTACCAGGTCTTGAAACAAAAATGTCTTCTGTGTTTTTCTCACCTGTACACAGAGAGAGAGAGAGAGTATTTGTTTTGCTTTGCTGGTAAACTGTTACATTTCACCAAACAAAATGGAAAAGCTTGCAAAGACTCTAGTGTAAACTGATACAAATATTGGTCAGCATATAGCGATTCTATAGGTGAGGATATATTGCTCGAATGATTGGAAGAATCTAAGTTATAACTCAGTGAGAAAAAAATAAAGTTATGACTTTCAGCAGTAAATATAACACATGCGTTTTAATACCTATACATATTAACAATACAGCTATAGCAATCTTCTTCTTCTTCTTTCGGCTTTTCCCGGTTAGGGGTCGCCACAGCGGATCACCTTGTCCGCACATTGATTGGCAGTGGAGTTTTACAGTGTCGAGTTGCCAGCCCGGCGCCCAACCTTCCACAGAAGGCACACTCACACGCACACCTAGGGCCAATTTAGAGTGTCCAATCCACCTGCAGCATGTCTTTGGGATGTGGGAGGAAACCGGAGCACCCGGAGGAAACCCACGCGACCACAGGGAGGACATGCAGACTCCGCACAGAAGGCACCCCAGCCGAGGATCGAACCAGAGAACCTCTTGCTGTGAGGCGGCAATGCTAACCACTGCACCACCGTGGCCGCCCTAACAATACAGCTATAGCAATAGTTGAGCAAAATAAATGCCCAAGTATGACAATTGATAATAAACTTTCATTCAGCATTTACAGTAATATAGTAAAGGCCCTAATCAGAAAAGTAAGTACCCTTTGAGCAGTCTATCCCAATCAACCTGATTTAGTCTTGCAAATATACTCCGCATGACAAAACTTTTCTACAGCCGCAGTGCCATATGAAAACTTAATAAAATGGCCGATCAAAAGCTGGAATCAACCTACTATAGAATAGCAAGATCTATAGCCCAGCCCATAAGCAGTTCCCACACCTGGGACATTCGTAACAAACTTAAATGGATACCCTTTAGTAAGAAAGCCAAACTTCTCCATCTCAAATTTGCGCATAAACATCTCTGCTTCAACAAATGCCTAGCCCTCCATTCCTTACTCTCATGGCATACCTCAAGTTCCCCCTTCTCCCAAAGATCGGGTAATAAACTCCTTTTAAAGATATTAATAGCAAACACCAGATTTGGGGATAAAATGAAGATTTTATTTTTTATTGCACCAATACTAGCCGAAGGCATGGTTATTTAACAGGGTTTTTCAATTGCACAGTTTATTCTGATGAAGCCTTAACTGTGAGATGAAAGCACTAAATAAATATAGTTCTGAAGAAGTTGCTCACATTGTGAACAACGAAAAGCGCTTAACAATTATTTGTGAATAAATTCCTCTTGTCCTCAGTTCGTGTTTCGTTGGACATCTTTTCTTGTTGACGTGGCTTGTGTTTGACTTGGTTTGCTTATGATCTAATTATTCCATGAATATTTAGAATACCTGAGTAATTTTGGCATTGAACACTGGAACTTTCCAATGAAATGAGTTGGGACTGAGAGCTAAACCATCTAAGTGACAAAAAAGAAGTCAGGAGGAGTACAGAAGCTGAGCCGTCCATCTTAGCCCACCATATGGCATCATGAGATGCACTGGAAGTAAGCACACATGCTGCTGATCTATAGGGGCTACAGGCTTTTCTGAACTATGCAACAATGGGATTTGTCAGAACAGAAAATCTCAATAATCTGCCATTACAAAGGATTTAAATGAGCTGTTACAGTTACTGTGTTGTCTGTTGTCATTACTAATGTGGGGCATATTACCATTTTAGCGCTAGTTAAATCTGTGTGGGGAGAAAGCAGAGGAGCTACAGGCTAGGCATTAGCGGACAGATAAACATGATAGTCTCTTTAGAGAAGGGGTAATCTGGTGGAAGCTATATAAAGGCGAAATGTAATGCAACATAATGTGACTGCAGTAAAAATGACTCCATGGCTGAAATTCACACTGCATGTGTTAATGCTAAAATGTGTGATCATTAAGCTGTGAATTAATCAAAAAATAGACGTCAGTGAGCACTGGTGTAAAATACAAAAAAGTAATTTTTACACATGGGCTTCTACCCCCTTACATGGAGAGTACACCTTGCAGGCCCCTGTCACTTGTATATACCAAACCTGAGATTGTTGTACCTCAGAGTAAGAGGGAGTTCTCTGAGACACAACAGTCACAGACTTACTATACTTTGGAACAGTTTCACACATATTTGTGATCACACTTTAGAATGTTGTGTTTACAGCTGCTTTACTTCCATGGAAAACAGGCAACTGTTGCTATAATAACCATGTAGTATATACAGCACTATGTACAGTGGTGCAGTACTAGTGAATGTAATAGAAAACAGGCCACCATTGTTTCAATGAACATAACACGTGTAACTAGGTCAGTGGTGTTTAACCTTTATGTGGTGAGAGAACCCTACAGAAGCTATTTGCGCTACTTGAGGAACCCCCACTATCCCACACATTGCACCTCCTATAACAACATAATTTTCTGGTTTTATATTAATGCTATAGTTATATATTATATATAATGGGTAGACATTGCAGAAACAGCATGTGCACATTTATGTTTTTAATGACAATATATAGTGATATATAATATATAGCATTTTAAATGATTTTCTATTACATTTTATTAAAGTGAATGAAAGTAATGTGTTTTAAGTTGCTTTGAATTTACCAAGATAATTAATCAGAGTTTGTAAATCACTGTATTTGACTCCCTGCCAGAAGTGCAAAAAACTATAGTGTGAATCCTGACAGTGGGAAAAATAAAACCGTGACTGAAGCACACAAACATCACTTTGTGAAACTCACTATTTTATCCTTCAGTTATACCCCCCATACACCCAAACCCTCCTGCAGCCTGCATATATTAGCTTCAGGTTTGTTGCATCTTAGAATGGGGGAATGCTATGAGATATTGTACTTTTAGACTTGTTCATTATTCATATGTATATTTCTGCAGTTCTTTTGTATCTCTCAACTTCTTAGGGCAAGAAATCTGGACAATGTCAAAAATACTCACAATCAGTTACAGATTTCAATTATTCCCCATACAAACTTAAACTTGTACAGAAAATTGCTAGAATAGCACATTTTGCATTAGTATGCATTTTCTCAATGATATGAAGCCTGAAGCTCAAACGTTTGTCATTATTTAGTGACTTCAGCCCTTACTGATTAGTTAAAAGACCACCAATTTTATGAGGATCAGATCAAAAATAGATGGCAAAAATCTGGTCAGTTGAAAGGTATGCCCTTCTCTGGATAGAAATTGTAGTTTTCATACCATCAGTAGGAAAGCCACTATATCTGTTCTGTTAATTTAAAACTTGTGAATAATGGCTTCTGTGTAGTTGATGAATCAGTGGACAAACTGTAAACAGTCACATATGCAATTATTCCTCTGACAGAGTTTGTTTATAAATCAAGAGAAAATTGTGGTTGAACCACTGTCAGCTGTTAAAAGAACATTAAAGTTCCAGGGAGCCCTGGTTCAGACTTGCTACACTAGGCAGATGGTGACTTCAGTGATTTAGTCAATGGTTAATTGAGGAAGTGAAGCGATTCTTAAAACTATTTGCAGCAACAGTCTGCACCATGAAGACAAGGGCACAATCAATATATATGGATAATGAAAAGTAGACCACCAGGAGGCCTGCAGAGGCACAAAAACTACATACAAACTCCCTAATGAAAGTAACCACAAGTTGCTATTGCATCTTGGGCCCCAGAGCTGGGGGACAACAGCACTCACTACTGCACATCTGTGATACTAAACAAGTAAACATCACTGCATGGCTGCAATATCCAACTGGCCAGCATGTTATTTGGCAGAGGTTTTATACCAGATGCCCTTCCTGACGTAACCCTCCCCATTTATCCGGGCTTAGGACTGGCACGAAAAAATGCACTGGCTTGTGCATCCCCAGTGTCTGGGTTAGTAGTGGGTTAGAGTTGTAGTAACTGCAGAGGGATAAAACTGATCACTCAGAGCATGAAGTTATGGGAAAGAGTAGTGGAAGCTAGGTTAAGAAGGGAGGTGATGATTAGCGATCAGCAGTATGGTTTCATGCCGGGAAAGAGCACTACAGATGTGATGTTTGCTCTGAGACTGTTGATGGAGAAATATAGGGAAGGTCAGAAGGAGTTGCATTGTGTCTTTGTGGACTTGGAGAAAGCATATGCTAGGGTGCCTAGAGAGGAGCTGTGGTATTGTATGAGGAAGTCAGGAGTGGCAGAGAAGTATGCAAGAGTGGTACAGGATATGTACGGGGGGTAGTGTGACAGCAGTGAGGTCTGCAGTGGGAGTGACAGATCCATTTAAGGTGGAGGTGGGATTACATCAAGGATCAGCTCTGAGCTCTTTCTTATTTGCAATGGTGATGGACAGGTTGACAGAAGAGATCAGACAGGAGGCCCCATGGGCTATGATGTTTGCAGATGACATTGTGATCTGTAGGGAGAGTAAAAGGACCAGGTTGAAGAGACCCTAGAGAGGTGGAGATATGCTCTAGAGAGGAGAGGAATGAAGGTCAGCAGGACTAAGACAGAATATGTGTGTGTGAATGAGAGGGAGAATAGAGGAATGGTGAGGATGCAGAGAGTAGAGATGGCGAAGGTGGATGAGTTTAAGTACTTGGGATCAACAGTTCAGAGTAATGGTGAGTGTAGAAGAAAGATGAAGAAGAGAGTACAGGCAGGGTGGAATGGGTGGAGAAGAGTGTCAGGAGTGATTTGTGACAGATGAGTACCAGTAAGAATGAAAGGGAAGGTCTACAAGAGGGTGGTGAGACCAGCTATGTTGTATGGGTTGGAGATGGTGGCATTAACAAAAAGGCAGGAGTCAGAGCTGGAAGTGGCAGAGTTAAAGATGTTAAGATTTGCAATGGGTATGACAAGGATGGACAGGATTAGGAATCGGTATATTAGAGGGTCAGCTCATGTTGGACGGTTTGGAGACAAAGTCAGAGAGGCGAGATTGCATTGGTTTGGACATGTGCTGACGAGGGATGATGGGTATATTGGGAAAAGGATGCTAAGGATGGAGCTGCCAGGTAAGAGGAAAAGAGGAAGGCCTAAGATAAGGTTTATGGATGTGGTGAGAGAGGACATGCAGGCGGTTGGTGTGACAGAGCAATGCAGAGGACAGGAAGAAATGGAAACAGATGATCTGCTGTGGTGAACCCTAACGGGAACAACCGAAAGAGTAGAAGATATATATATATATATATATATATATATATATATATATATATATATATATATATATATATATATATATATATGTGTGTGTGTGTGTGTGTGTGTGTGCATGTGTGTGTGTGTGTATGTGTGTGTGTGTGTGTGTGTGTGTGTGTGTGTGTGTGTGTGTGTGTGTGTGTGTGTGTATACTGCATTTTAGAAGAGGTTCTGACTTCAGACAAAATAATCTTCAGTTTTGCCACTAACTCCATTGATAAGTATTTTAGTGGAACTGGCTCCTTATATCTTATGTAGCTTCATGGTATAGTCCTGGCTTAGGTATACAGGTTGAAAGGCATTGTAGGTTTATCCCTCATGTTCACCACTTTGAGAGGTAGGAGATGTTAGTACAAGAGAAATTATACCTTACAGCAGAAAGATTAATTCATTGCTGTTTGTCTGCTTGTCTCGTGCTGTAAGTTTCATTTTCTTAGAACTTCTGACTTGCACACAGCTTCTGTGACTTCTGTGTTGTCATGATATTCTCCATCATGCTCATTTCTTTCTTTTACCTTTTTGGTAGGTCTCCAGGAGAAACATGAAACCTGAAGTTGCTAGGCTGATGTGTTTTGCTCTTGTCGAGTAACAGGTATCCCCTTCAAGAAAGTATTAGGCTTAAAGAGGTTTCAGAAATAACATGTTAGCATTGTCACCTCACAGCAAGAGGCTCTCCTGTTCGATTCTCAGCTGGAGTGCCTTCTGTGTAGAGTCTGCATCTCCTCCTCGCGGTCGAGTGGCGTTCGAAAGAAGTGTGAATGGACGTGCCTTCATTGAAGGTTGGGTGTCGGGCTGGCACCTCGGCACCATAAAAATCGACTGCCAATCATTAGCGGACCGGAGTTCAGCTGTGGCGACCCCTAACTGGGAAATGCTGAAAGAAAAACAACAACAACATGTTTTTTTTTTGTTATACGTGTATTTTAATTTCTTCTTCCTGTTCAAAGAAGTACTTTTGCTTTCTGTTACATAGAAGTCTTTGATTTCCTACATCACAAGCCATGGCTTCTGTTTCTGTAAATATTTTCTACAGAGAAGCTGAACTACTGCATCTTACAGAACTCACTTTGCTTACATGGTGAAGGTGTTGTAACACATAAGTTTGTTATCCACTTCTTGTAAGGAAGAATGTTTTTGCATTGTCCCATAAAAACTCTTTGTCCAACTCAGGACATGTGTATAGGTATTCACCACTCACAGGCTTGTAACGCAGTTGTGATGAAACAGCCATGTTGCCCCTCATCACCACTTTGACATATGAAGAGTGGAGAGAACCATGTTATGTGGTGAAACGGAGAGCTGCAAAGAAATGGGGAGTGGATTCAGCTCATTGTCTTAAGTAGGGACCTGGAATGAAGCCAGTGCAAGTTCCCTAGGAAGATGAAGGTTATGGAAAATAAACAGTAACTAAAAAGAAATATCACATAAGACATGCTATCCTGTGTCCCACCTAAATTGCTCTGGTGAGGTCGTCCTGGAGTGGAAGTGAGAAAACACTGTTACAAGCTTGGATACAATAAAGGAAATTCACGGTTTCAGAATCTCCTCCATTTATATATTTTATCCAGTCACTTTTACTCATTATATCTTTTGCATTGGATTTGCTGTACCAGTCTACTGGCATACTTTCACTGGCCCTGGGAAGTATGCCATTCTGTTGATCACCTTCTGTATTCTTTCATTACAGGACTAACCTGAGTTACCCTCTGTCTCTGCATCCATTAATAGAATCCCCACCCCTGCAACTGCATCCCCATCTCCCTGCTACCTTCTTTGTTTGGAGACCTTCTATGCATATGTCAAGCCACTATCTGTTTTTGCCCTAGGCTTGCACATTTCTGCTTCTCCAGATTCATACAATCTGTTTCCAATGTAGATGTACCAATGTCACTTGCCTTCTATTATTTCAGCTATTTGCTAATATTTGTATTCCTTTACCCTGGTACTTGATATGTGTTCTGACAAGTGGAGAAGCATGTCTGCTTTTTTTTTTTTTTTAAGAAACCTGGTAAGGATGATACAAAACAAATTCTACCTTAGCTATGTCGATAAGTTGTACTATCAGGGGGTCTATGAATGTTGATATCTTAACAGTTTTTGATAAAAAATGCATGCTTTAACCTGAATAAGATGGTTTTCAATAGAAGTCTATATGCTTTGAATAACTGTTGTGTCTTTTTCCCCAAAAAAACAGAGCCATGAGATTGAAAGTGCAGAACCTGCAGACACACATACTGACTTTGGTGCACTGGTAATGGTGGGGTTACTTACCATAGGGAGGCAGGTTCATACTAGGCTAACTGATCTTGAGGGTCATTTTAAACCTAGCCAATTATCTCTTCTGAGAATCAAACCCTGCACTTTGTGTTTGTAAAGCAACCACCTTATAAATTATGCCAAATCACAATACCATAATGCTGCCTACTTTTCTGAGCTGCTATTTAACTGAAGGACTGCATTACCTCAAGTCAGGAAGAACTGAAATGATTCTGATCCCCAGGTTTCTGAAGTGACATAAACTTGTTGTTTGTCTTTCGGCTTTTTCCCAGTAAGGGGTCGCCATAGCGGAACTCCGGTCTGCTAATGATTGGCAGTAGATTTTTATGAAATGCCAAGGTGCCAGATCGACGCCCAACCTTCAACAAAGGCACGCCCATCTTAGCACGCATGTCTTTCAAATGCTACCCAACCACAGGGAGGACATACAGACTGCACACAGAAGGCACTCCCAAGCCACGCCAAGAATCGAACGGGAGAACCTCTTGCTGTGAGGTAACAATGCTACCGCCATACCACCACCATAAATTAATTGCCAGCTAGCACAGATTTACTAAAAGACAAAGGAAATAATTCAGTGTCTAGGCTTCTAAGCAGTAAACCATTATACTAACTAGAGTGCATTACTGTAGCTTCTGAAGAAAGGGACTAAAGTGTACTGGACTTATTATCCCTTAGATTTTGCCTATACCTGTGGGCCAGTGTTCCAATAGCCATATGGTTGTCTTTCTTGGTGGGTAGATTCACTGAGCAACAGTTCACATCTGGCTATCCCAGGGTAATTTAATAAAAAGTTGAACCAATGAGTTATTGGGAAGACAGGAAAGGCAGCAGCTCAGTGGCAGAAGAGAAAATATCATGAAGGTTAGAATCAGAGCTTGCCTTCCACAAGACATCAGTATGGTTAAGCAAAGATAACCCCATCTGTTGCCACTGGCAACATTTAGCACCATGGCTTGTCTGACATGGGGATTATACATGTCTTCCAGGGCACTGTCAAGTAAAAGTACTATTTCTTATTCTTCCTATCTGTCTTAATTACTCTGTTACATAGCATTCTGTCTGAAGGGCAGACTCAATAACTCACAAGTGTGCTCACTGAATGCCCTGCTTTGCAGACTGTCAGAAATGTGGAGGCAATCATAGTACCAATCCATCTTGTCTGCTTCCTTCAAATGAAGGTGTGCTTTTACCTCAGAATATTTTCCTACAGAAAGAATTCCCATACTACATATAAACAGTGAAGGCCAGAAAATGTAGTCAATTATTCAAAGACATGTAACAGATTTTCGATATGTTGACTATGCAGTGACAACTAGGGTTGTGCACAGGTAAACTTTCTAGCCATTATGTACACCTAATATAGTGAAACTCAAATAAGTGCAAGTTACCTTACGTGCCCTTGCTGTTTATAATCCTATGACACCCACAAAAACGGCATTAGTAGGAATTAAAAGGTTGTTTGTCACAATGAATGTGGCACAAAAATACCCCACATTGGTTAACACACTATACCCATTTTATTGTTTTGGATATATCTCTGGTTCAACTGAGAATGAAATTTGAGAGGTCAAAAGTCATTCATGGGGCTAAGTCAAGAAAGGTGTTCTACTGTGAGCTATCCTATTTTAGTGTTGCTGGACACCAATCTTTAATGTCATTCATTATCTTTGCTTAGGGGCTCAGAGATGATAAATTCAACTTTGATTTCAAAAAGAAGGTGAGGTACGGGTGCTTGTAGCCACTTCATTACAGCTCACTCTCTTGTTTTTGTTGTGCAGTTGTCTTCTCCTTTTGATTGAATGTACATGTTAGAACTGCTTACTGAACAAGATGCAGTTTGCCTAATCATTAACTACATGGTAAATTGCTAGTTGTTGTCCGTGTCACTGTATGTAGCCTGGGGTCACATCTGTGACATATGTTCAGCAGTCCTACTCATTCATGAAACAAATAAATCTGTTCTGGATTCCTTTGTAGTCTACATAAAATGGCAGCTAAGTCTTGTTTTTTTTAAGCAGAAGGCATGCACAAATCAAATGTATATATTTTTATTAGCAGTATAATTTTTACAGAGTCATTAGGTACATGTCACAATTCTTCCTGGGGGAGCAGATTATATATGGCCAGCCAATACAACAGAAATTCCAGCTATAAAAAGTGTATAAACCCATTCAAAGTTATTTACAAATTAGTTGTTATAGGCTTTCATAGCAATTCAACATTTAAAAACCCTGATTAGCAAAACATGTTCTACAAGCTTGCTAATGCAGTACTTTCCTCCTGTCACCACTAAGTAAAGACTTCAATTCAATATCCATTCAAGCTTATGTGCTGAATTCATGGTCTTGCAGTTTTTTTAATGCAAGGCGTATTAAAAAAAATATATGTGCAGTTGAAATATCAGGTAAGTTTGTACTGGTGGGAAGATGGAGAACAGATGAAAACATGCCATATTAGAGCAACTTCAGATAAGCTGTATCTTCACAATAGCCTATTCTATCTCTTTCAAGTTTACTAAATTTGCTTTTCTTTATTTTGTGAATTTCTTCATCCATCTCTTTTAAAATATTAAAATTAAAGTAAATAACAAATCACTCTGTATGTGATTATTCATAGATATCATTTCATTATATAACCCACTTAAAAGCAGTTCATTATTTCTAATAATCACATCCATAACTTGAAGTCCACAATTATTTAAAATCTCTAAGTTATTTATGATATTCTGTTCCTGGTTCTTCTTTGTTAGCTTATTTACAAATCCACGTTTGTCTAGGGACTTGTTTTTCAGCCATACTTTCATTAAGGAAAAGATTATCTAACAACAGGGAACTATAGCTTGAAACATTTTATTTCTTAACATGTGCAATGCATCTCTATAGGACACAGTGCAATCAATGGTGTTAACTATTTGGAAGTCAGAATCATTCAACGTCCTATCCATGTCCAAATGACTGTATTTCAAAAAAACAGTGTACAATACATTTTCAGATGGATTTCCTGAAGAACCAGGTCATCTGCTCACATACACAGATGTTCCATTAGTGTGAATCAATTACTGGGTGGAACAACAATTCCTGGGATTCACGAAACTGAATTCTCCGTGCAGGAGCAGTATAGGTGCTCCTGCATGGAATATGGCTGGCGAGTGATCCAGGAAAGTGCCATTTTGATGTGCATGAGCTTGCCTATACTGTTCCTACACGGAAAGCTGAGCAGTATGCTAATCAGCTCATTTGCTGGTAAAAAACATGCAAATGAGCTGAATTAGCAATTCAGGAAGTAGGCAGGTCCCCGTGCAAGAACAGTCTAGGGTGCAGAAATGTATTTGGCTACTAGCTGAATACATTTCTGCAAAATAGAAAAGTGAGGCATGACACCCTCAAAGAAAGCATGTAGTCCCTTACTTAGGCATGCCAACGGCCAAATACATGGCCATTGGCATGAAAAATAGTTTACTTTTTGTAAAAATAAAAGTTTTTTTTCTGATCTCAGCCATTTAAGCATAGAGCAGCGGCACACAAACAGGATCGTACCAAAAATACAAAAAAAAGGGGAAAACTCAAGTTTGAGAGAAATCTGCATTTTGCCATAATAGTCAATTGCATGCAGAATGAAAAAATACCAGGGAATAGTGGTTGCTAAGGGGAAAGGCTCAGTGTAAGTGTGGTAACTCAGGAGTAAGGCAGTGGGATATGCAAATGAGGAGATTAATCCTGAATCACAAATTTCTTCTAAGTGTCAGACTGCACCTAACCATGCAGGTACTCCAACACTATGGTGTAGACAGGAGGAGCCACTAACATGAATGCTGTAAGCACATTGGAGCTCAGTGGCCCATGGTTGTCCTTTGCTAAGCACAGCTAAGGCAGGGGTGTGTCCGAGGCTGTATATCCCTAGTCCATGAAATGCAGAGCATGTTCGCATCTAAGAAGGCCAGTTCTGGTTAAAACTGTTTACTTTAGCTAAACGAGTGTGTGCACCGTGCCTAAAAAAAAAAAAAAAAAAAAAAACACAGGGATAGCGGAACTGTTGACATTTGAGCACCGGGAATGCGCAACTCACATCAGGGTTTAAACGGGGAGGAAATTGGAAAGGGAAACTGCAGAAGGAAGGCAATCAAGGAAAACAAGCATAGCTGGCAGGTGGAATGTATCAGAATCAGCCAATTACACAGGCAGCAGCCTAGCACACTACTATAAAATATGTATCAGAATCAGCCAATTACACAGGCAGCAGCCCAGCACACTACTATAAACTATGTATCAGAATCAGCCAATTACACAGGCAGCAGCCTAGCACACTACTATAAACTATGTATCAGAATCAGCCAATTACACAGGCAGCAGCCCAGCACACTACTATAAACTATGTATCAGAATCAGCCAATTACACAGGCAGCAGCCCAGCCCAGCACACTACTATAAACTATGCAAACACCTTTCAGTCTGTTTTTCCCACAAACTCTACACCACTGGTGTACACATTCAGGGGAATTTTAAACTGACAAATCTAACAAAACATTTTAGGGGCTGCTGTTGCTCTGATCTATCAGCATGTGATAGAGACTGAGGGTGGTGAGGAGGAAAAATGCTGACAACCAACTCAGACTGAGGAGGAGGAGAGGAGTGTTCGGACCAGGGTAACCTACCAGGGGCTACATGATCTAGAGATAGTAGAGTGATACAGGGTGGAGAGGGACATACTTCAGCAACTTGTTGAGCTGTGCTGAACTCATCCCTGAGCCAGAAACAACAGAGGGGAACCCATCCAGGTGGATAACAAGGTATGTGTAGCCTTAAGAATACTACCTACAGGTACTTTTTAAAGACCAACTGGGGATATCATGGGGGGTCTCACAGGCATCTGCATCCAGGATACTCCACTAGTTCCTGGATGCCATGTGATCACATGCTGCTGAGCACATTCACTTCCCCAGCACCCGTGAACAAAGGACCAGCAATATACGTCTCTTCCACTGTGTAGCAGACTACCCAGAGGTACTGGGCACCATAGACTACATGCACATCTACATCAAAGCACCACCTGGTGAACAAGGTAGGGTCTACATAAACTGCAAAGGCTTCCCCTCCATCAACTGCCAGGTCATGTGCAATTCCCAGGGCATTATCATGAACGTGTGTGTTGGCACCACTGGAAGCTATCACAACTCCCACATCTATCATTCGTAACAGCTCTACCGAGCATTTGTCAGTGGGGGCATTCCATATGGCCAGCTGGTGGGGGATGCTGGCTATGCACTGAAGCCGTGGCTGATTACACCCATCAGAAATGCACACACACCCACACAAGAACACCATAATGAGGCACAAGCACAAACCAGGATCATTATAGAGTGTGTGTTTGGGATGCTCAAGTCATGGTTCCACTGCCTTGACATAACCAGTGGAGCCTTGCAGTACTCTACAGCCACATGTGCACACATGTTCATAGTATGTGCCATACTACACAATATGATCCGGTGGAAACAACTGCACCAGGAACAAAATGTGGAAGGGCAACACAGCCCCCCACCATTGCCAAGGCCTCCACAGGCACAGAGTGACTCGGAGGAGGAAAATCCTAAACATGCCCCTGAAGGCAGATGGAGGCATGGCCAGTATGCCCTGGCCTTAGCAAAGAGGCAATGCATAGCACATACACTGGCACTGTAGGGCCACAGGGAGTGATCTCTTTCTCTCTCGCTCTCTCTCTCTGACCCTCACACACAGTAAAATGGATGCCAAACATCACACCACCTATACCTGACCATCTATAGGCAGTGTACTGCATGAAACTGACATAGTCAGCCCTCAAGCACCACCCTCACAACAGCTGCAGGCACAAGGTAAGTCAGTCTGTAACAAAATAAACTAATGGAGTGGAATTTTCTGATAGCACATCTATGGTATTGATCAAGCATGTAAGGGAATGGTGTGACTAACTGGGATAGCAGCATACAACTGACAGCTCTGTGGGACAGCAGAAAGTGTATCCCCAATACTGCCCGACCCACACTATGCAGTACCACCCTAGTCGACAAATGCCACTGGTGAGCCAAGTAACTGGGATGGTCATAGGTCACATGCATGGATGTCAAAGTGGGGATCCCATACCCACCAGCAACCCCCCATAGCAGATCAGCTGTAGAAAACCATACGGAAATGCCTGGCAAAGGCCCCCACATGGTGATATCCATGAAATCCCCACCCAGAGATTAGAACACAGTGATATCACAGCAGATCTGGCAGTGGCAGTATGGCTTTGAAAAGTAAGAAGTCTGAAACTACAAACATCTATGCTAGAACAATCTTACCTGTGGTTGATACTGTTATGCCTGTAGTCTGAAAGATAGGGCAGGCCACTATGCTACATGGGACCAAAATGTTAAGCAAATATCAGCACAGTCTGTGCAGATGTGTATCGTGTTCATTTGTGTCACCCCCCCCATAGTCCCATAGAAATGTAGTAATATGTTCCTAGCCTTAAACGGCATCCAGCTGTCACCCAGAGTAATAGTGCAGTAGTAACAGAAAGCAATTGTCAGTAACACCCACAATCAACTTACTGGTGCCATCCCATGGGTGTGTTCTGCCGGCAGCCTGGGAACATATGCTCATCAGAATGCACTGCCCTGCTACAGATGGCCTGCATCTGTCACACCTGTCCTACAGGCCTCTGGCAAATGCCTATGCCTCACCCACAGTGCCCTTTAGGAAGTGTCATGGGGTCCATAAAACCAACATAACACAGTCCACAAAATGCAAAGAAAGGCCATGTTGACAACTGCTAGGAGCAAACCTGCCATCCTCAGTGAGTCAGAAATTGGGACAAAGCCATGAATAATGGGGTGATGAAGGTCCAAAGAGAAGTATACCTGTGAAATACTGCTCTAATAATGCTATAAAGTTGATGGAATGATTTGTAGTAGCATGGAGTGTCTGATGGGTACGAAGCCTGAAACTGCAATGTCAACTGTCAGTAATATCTGACTTCAACCCTGAGTGACTTGCAAAACACTTTTTCTGGATAACCACACTTGTTTGGGTAACCAACAAGATATATGAGTCATGGATGGGGACATTCTGTGATACTCTGTACAGTTGACAGGCAGGGCTAGGAGTTTAAACATGGGAATCCACTCACTGCAGGCAGGCCTAACCCTGGAAGATGGTGACATGTCTGCACCCACAGAACCCTGGGCCACAGTCATGGGGAGTAACACACCCCTCCCTGATCACTCATCCTACACAACATCCTGACCCCAACATGTGTCCATCCAAGCAAAATGAGATGGGCCATACATATATGTGTGACACACACCTCTAGGCTGGTCAAACATTCTGACACACACAAGACCCTCCAAGTGCAGTCAAACATTGAGGAGAACCTAATGTAAAGTACTGGTAGCTATAGGCAAATATATCTGCCCAGGACACCCCCCCCCCACATATCCTATCCCCTACAAATCTATCTGGAGTCTGCCTGTCACACTGATCCTGTCTGACGTATATTACCCAACTGTGAACTGGAAATCAGACCAGGCCAGAACATAAATAAACAGAGATTCCACCACTGTAATATATCACTAAGGTGCTGAACCATTTCTACAGCCCCAGTACTCAATTGCTTGTAGGCAAACCCCTCAGCAGGTTGGATTGTGCAAGAATGCTTAGCATTCGGCCCATAAAACTGGTGTGTGCATCATCCATCCTGTATTTTCCTGGTAAATCACTGTGATGATCTGAGGAGGTATGTCACGAGGTACTGAAACAATACATGACAGTGTCAAATGGCATATATGACAGATGTCTGCTAAAACAAGCCCTGTAACCCTAGCAACACATACATGACTGAGAGAAATTGTCACAATCACTGTATGGTCCATTGTCCCCAAATTTTGGTAGGTTATCTCCAGATATCCTGCACCAACAGGTTGAGAGGTATGGCTGTAGCACAAAACAAACCAGACTGGAGTGCAATAATCCCTAGAATGGAGTCCCACATGTACTATAGAAGGACACACTGGGCATGCTCATACACTTAGAGAAATGTCAGTAGGATCTAAGAATGAACAGGCTTTCCCCACCCAGTGCAATTCCCATTGCCCCACCATAGCAGTCCTGAAGATGTCTGTCACCATGGAAGTCACTTTTGTTAGGCCCAGCCTCATAAGCTCTGTGGCACATGCGATAAATGCATAACAATATAGTACAAGTAACTAGTTAGGTAGGACTTCTAATCTTAGTCCTGGCAATTGTAAAAGTGTGTGTGTGTTCACAACTAAAGGCTTATGGGTCCATTCAAGCCCAGTACACTTCTCCTTTCCCTACTTTAGCAGTCCTGCAGATGTCAATCATCTTAGAAGTGCCTTCTGTCAGGCTTTAGCCCCATAAGCTCTGCGGCATGTGTGATAACTACATAACACGATAGTACAAATAACTAGTTAGGTAGTAGTTCTAATCTCAATCCTGGCAAATGTAAAAGTGTGTGTGTTTACAACTAAAAGCTTTTGGGTACATTCAAACCCAGTACACTTCCCTTTTCCCTACTTTAGCAATCCTGCAGATATCAGTCATCTTAGATGTCCATTCCATCAGGCCTCAGCCCCATAAGATCTGTGGCATGTGTGATAACTGCATAACACTGTAGTACAAATAACTAAATGTAAAAGTGTGTGTATGTGACAGTTGTGTGTGCAAGTCTAAGGGAGTTGTGTGTTTGTTTATAGGTGAAACAGTTTTATGCCATTCCCACCCACGACACTTCACACTGCCCCACCTTGTCAGTCCAGATGATGTCAGTCCCTTATCAGCAACTTTGGTCAGCTATCAGCCCTGTAAGCTCAGTAGTGTGTGTAATAAATTCTTAACACTGTAGTAAAAATGATTAGTTTGGCAGGGGTTCTATACTTGTATCCAGCAAATGTGTCTGTAGATATATATGTTTGTAAGTTGAAGTATTTTGATATGTTTCCCACCCACTGCCTTACTTTAGCGGAACTGCTGATGTCATTCCCCATATAAGCACCTTTGGCCAACTCTCACCCCATAAGCTCTGTAGTACATGTGGTAAGTGCATAACACTATGGGACAAATAACTAGGTAGGAGTTCAAATCTTACATCTGGAAAATATGTGTGTGTCTGTAGGACAAAGTATTTTGATAAGTTTAACACCCAATGCACTACTTTATCAGTCCAACTGATGTCATTACCTTTATAGGTTCACAAGTGTGTAGTAGGCTAATGGCCCAGGACCCTTAACAAGCATAGCACATAGAAAGTCCCTGCAATTGTGCCACCCAATGTTGCTTCCCAGTGCCTGTATCAAGTATAGCCACTGCAGTGATCCTTGGGTTGAACTGTCTATTACTTATTCAGTCATCAAGATTTCTCTGGAACAGGGTCAGCTAGGTGTTCTGCATGACATGTATAAGAAGTGTATTCCAGGGCATGTGCACTCTCTTGGTGAGGGACCTGTCACACCAGCATGTTGTGGTGATTGTGGTACAGAGTAAATAAAGGTCTTTGCAGTGTGTGGTGTGGATGGATATATATGCAGCATTTCTAAATCAGCTAGATCAGACATGGCTTTCTAAGTCAAGCACAGATTGCTGATAATTAGGTGATATGACACAGAGAATAGCTTGAGTCTTATGACTCTGTTTGTGTAGGATGTGTATTTAATGCCTAGGAACCCCTTTGTGAGGTGCTTCTGTGGCTTCTCCAGCTATAGCAGGTGTCTAGTGAGATACATGGCAAATGGGCCATAATACTTGGGGAGTGGTCTAATAAGGGAATAGTAGACAGAGATCATTACCTCTGTCTTCCTGGATGCAAAACTCTTGGTAATGCAATGTGCTATATAGAAGGACTTTCTAACCAGAGTGGCAATGTGGTGCTTGAAGAAGTTGGTGTCAACCTGTGTCCCTGGATCTCTTATAATGCTTACAGTGTTCATTTGGCTCCCATTGATGTGGTATTTACTGGGGACTGAGTGTTTTACCAAAGGGGATGGTGATGCATTTTGTGTTGTTAAGCTTCTGGCCATTGTTTCCACACCACTCATTGGTCTCAGTGAGGTCTTTCTGTAGGAAGTCTGCATCACTTGTGGAGTTCATGATAGCTCCCAGCTTTCAGTCTTCTGTGAACTTGGTCAGCCAGAGTTCCTCTGTGTTGGTCTGGACTCCTGAGAAGTAGATGATGGACAGGACACTATCCAGTACTGATCCCTGTGGGACTCCACTTCTGACTGCCTTCCAGTCTGACTTGGAGTTTGCCACTGTCACACTGCGTGTTCTGTGAACCAGTTTGCAAACCACCCACTGATATAAGAACTGATGCCTAGTTTGTTGGGTTTATCAATAATCCCTGACTGAGAAATGGTATCAGAAGCCTTGGCCAGATTGAGGTAGGCTGTATACAGTGCCTTACTGTCATACACAGCTCTGGTGTTTCACTCAAACATGTCAACCAGGTTGAGCAGGCATGATCTTCCATTCACAAAGCCAAACTGTGTGGGGTCCATACATAGGAGATCATACATATCTTGGTCAATCAGGTCCCTGATGATGGGGTTCATACCCATACATATCAGACTTGTCAGACTAAGGGCCCAATAATCCCCAGGGTCTGTAGATTCTACCCCTTTATGGAGAGGGATGACTGTAGCAGTGTGCCATTTTGGGAGGACAAATTCTGAGGTGAGGGTGTGACTGACCAGGGCACACAGATGTGGTACCAGGTCTCTTTGTATGTCATGTACAACACAGCCATGGCTATGTTGGGGTCCCATGGAAGTTGTATTCTTGCCTGTGGACAATGCAGTTCTAACCTGGCCTGCAGTAATGCTGGGTACCTGGCATTCATCAGCCATTGTGAATGTCTCCTTGGGGGGAGAGAGGGGTAAAGTTGGCACTGAGTGTGTTGGCAAGACTGTGGTCAATATCTGTTGTCTCAGGATAGGAATTAGCATTGTGCAGTAACTCACAACACTTGTGGTTATTGCTGTGGAGGTTGTTGATATAACTATCAAAGGCTTTTGTGATTGTCGTCATTGTCTGCTAGAATTCTGCCTTCATAGCTGCCTGTAGGTGATTCCATGAGGGATCCCAAGTTGTGTTTGAGGTTAAGAAGGGGGTTCACCAGTCTTGGGACACCAACTTCTTCTGCAACAGTGTCCTACATCTGTTGTACACCTTAGTAATGATAGCGGACCATCACATTGGCTTTCAGTGTTTGGAGGACAGTGTCTGGGTTCAGTTGGCTATGGTTAGCACCAGGCATTCATGTACATGTTTGTCCATTGCATATGTGCATGATGCGACAGACATGCAGCTATTTCCCATTGGCATGGGTGCAGTGAAGTCATCCACCCCTGTTTTTATGACTGCAAAGTCAGTGTTGGAGAGGTTTTGCAAGTTAGTTACCTTAGTGGGGGTGTGGGTGAGATGTTGAGCTCCATGTTGATTACATCATGTATGGATCTGACCAGGTAGGGATTGACAACTGTGGAACTGTGGTTGAGCAACAGCCCCATAAGCAAGTAATCAACACAGGTCAAGGTTGTTGCATTCTCTACTGGGGTCAGTATGAGCCAGTCCAGGATATTGGAACTGATGAATTCCATGAAGCATTGGGCCAGTGTACTGGTGCTTGACTACTTTCCCCAGGTGATGGAGGGGTAGTTGAAATCTTCTATTATGTCAGTGTTGGGTTGGAGCTTCATAGATGCCAGAGTGTTGAGGGATGTACATTGACAGTGTAGGGACATAGATGGGAACGATAGCAGGCTATGGTATGGATTGCACTATTACCCAAAGTCAGTTGTACTGGAAGTACCTTTGATGCATTATGCTGGAATACTAGTCTGGAGGTGTGCATATCCATTATGAATATGGAGACAACATCATCTGTGGAGGTGTGGTCCATGTTTGGGGGCTGACAGTTGTGGAATGCTTCATAGCCTTTTAGCACATGGCTGATGTCTGCTGCTGTGAACCACCTCTCTGTTACAGCACAAATGTCAATGTCCTCCACTCTGAGGAGTACTTCCAGTTAGATGTCTACTGTTGAGTAGCATGACCCTCAAATTGCATACATATTTAGCTGTTATGGTGGTAATTTGATATGGAACACTGCCTAATAAGACATTATAAGGGTGGAAAAACACTTAACCTGTACTTGGAAACCCAGGGAGGACAGATGTAGGACATCTCTGGCAAGACATTCAGGTCTGTCAATCATGTTCTCCCAAGCAGAGAGATACTGGATCCCCTGAGAATGACACACGTAAGCCAATGTTGCAGTCAATTATCTGTTGATAGTATTTCAGCATCATTCTGAGTGATGGCAGTATACTGCTCAGGGCTACTGTCACACCTGCCTGGACCACATAATCCAAGGGTTCAACCATGTCTCTTGTCATGTATTCCAGGGAGGTGTGTCTCACGTCATTCACGCCCACATGGATAATGACAGAGTGATACTTGTAGTTGTTGTGGAGTGGCCTGATTGGGTGTGGCATGTGGTGGATGCTGGCATGTGATAGGTAGCAGGCTGTTACCTCCTCCATAATCAACTTAGTGAGTGGGACATCTGTGTGCAACAGTACTGAGTCACCCATGATCACTGTATTGTGCAAGGTCATCAGCCTTAGGAGCTTAGGTTGAGGGGCACACTGTGTAGGTGCCATATGTGTCCTTTGGCATGTGCTATGTCGTAGTGTCTGAGTGGGTGTCTGTCTTGCTGGTCTGTGCTGTTTGTGTAAATGTACATTGAGTGCCTCTGTGAAGGTGGGTGTGTGGCTTTTCAGTGTATGTCAGGGCTGTCATAGTGGGTGTTGTTGTGAGCTATGTGTTCCACATGGTATAGTGCAGGTGGTGATCTTATCCTCTTGACCAGCTAGTCCAGTCTTTGCTGGAGAGTTCGTATTTCCACATTTGGTGATATAGGGGTAACTCTCACTGGTCTGAGTGTTTGGAATTTAGAGGCGAGGGTTGTCTGTGTACATGAGGCAGTTGCAACAGTGCCTCAGAACCAACAAATGCACCAGGTTAATGAGTGAAAGCACAGAAAACTCCACTTCAATCATGCCAGGAGGGGTGGTCATAACTAATAATTACTGGGGCTAATTCTGTGATGAACGAGTACTGCTGATGGCTCCCAGGTGTGATACACTTATTGATGCAATAACTTGTTGAAGTGCAAAGCTATAATGCTATTTGAAGTGCAAGACAGAAAGAACTAGGAAGATGTAAGGGAGAAACAGAAGCCAGACTTTCTGCCACCTGTAATACTTTACCTAAGCTGTGCAGTTATCAGCACCTTTGGCCAGTTGTAAGTCCAGTAAGCTCTGTAGTGCATGCCATAACTGTGTAATACTATAGTACAAATAACGGGATAGGCAGGGGTTCTAATCTCAATACTGGCAAGTCTGTATGTGTGAGAATCATGTATTGTGTGGGTTATACCATTTTTTACTTGGGTACCACCCTTTACACTTCTCCTCACTCCAATTTAGTAGTCCTGTTGAGGTAATTCACCTTACAAGAACCTTTGGAGTAAGTAAAATTGTATGAGCTCCGTGGCTTGTCTGATAACTGCGTAACACTATAGTAGAAATAACTAGATAGGCAGGAATTCTAATCGCAATATCGGTGACTGTGTGTGTGTGTGTGTGTGTGTGTGTGTGTGTGTGTGTGTGTGTGTGTGTGTGTGTGTGTGTGTGTGTGACTGAGAGAGAGAATCGTGTACTGTGTGGGTTATACCATTTTTGAGTTGTGTACCACCCTTTACACTTCCCCTCACTCCAATTTAGTAGTCCTGTTGATGTCATTCACCTTAGAAGTACCTTTGGAGTAGGTGAAATTGTATAACTCCATGGCAAATCTGATAACTGCGTAACACTATAGTAGAAATAACTAGATAGGCAGGAGTTTTAATCTCAATACTGGCAACTGTTTGTGTTTATGTGAGAATGATGTTCTGTGAAGGTATACCATTTTGAGTTGTGTACAACCATACTTATCCTAATTTAGTAGGCCTGTTGATATCATTCATCTTACAAGTACCTTTAGACGAGGTGAAATTGCATAAGCTCTGTGGTGAGTCTGATAACTGTGTAACACTATAGTAGACATAAATAGATAGATAACACTATAGTAGACGTAAATAGGTAGGAGTTGTAATCTCAAAACTGTTATGTGTGTGTGTGTGTGTGTGTGTGTGTGTGTATGTGTGTGTGTGTGTGTGTGTGTGTGTGTGTGTGTGTGTGTGTGTGTGTGTGTGAGTATGTGTACCATACATGGCAGATGACCACCTCCTGATGTCATTACTTTATATAGTGTAATGGCATGTGCCTCACATGCAGCATGTGAAACCATTGTACAGGCCATATCAGTTCTCTGTACAGATGTGTCTGGAACACCTAGATGTTTGGAACCTATTACTGTTCTGCCTGCCTTAACAATGTCCATGTATGTGATAGTGTTGCCAAATAGACCACAGAGAGTATACTGACACATATGGGAGCATCAAGTATCATACCTGACTGAAACAGCATACTGATACAATGTCTGTTACCCTCACACTTGACTAGGCTTGTAGGTGCAATACATGAGTCCAGATGTTTGGTATTACAAGTGAATTGTTCATGTCATGGGTCACATTAAAGGTTGGGAAAGGTGTGGACTGACATATTGTGGTCTCAATCAGTATATATCAGAAACATATGGCATCTAAACAGGTGTGTGTATATATTTTATATCCACTGTATAACAGTAATATTTCACACATGCCCCTACCTTAGTCAGTTTGACCGACACATTTTGCTGGGGTCTGTCCAGACGTCTGTCATTGACAAGTTGCGAGGTATGCTACAGGAATGTTACATTATTTTCAGATAGGCCACTGTGGGGACCACTGTGATGCAATACAATTAACCCCACCACAATTGAACATGCACATAAAGCAATACAGCTATTAGCCATAGTTGTGTGCATGGTAACTTGATTGCCCTCCATATGCCTGCAGTATTGCCAAAGCACAACTGAACAATTCCATATTCACCAGCTTCAGGATGCTGCCCCATATGCAGACCAGAGTGACTTAGGTAGATGTTGGAGAGAGGTATTATTAGCAGATTCGCATGTACCCTTGGTAAAGAATGGATGCAGTATATCTGCACATTTACAGTACAACACCCAATACTACACAATTTGCTGTCCTTCACTATAGATTTGCATCTCTGTGCATTGGAAATCCCCATCTACAACTGCAATCCGACCTGGTACATGCATGTAGATACTGTATAGATAAAAGTATGTCTCATACAGTACTCTACTACTCCCCACTGGGACCTTAACTGCACACTCCTTGTTCATTGTGTGGGTGCCACCCACATCCAGCAAGTGGGGCTTTGTACCTTAGTGTTGTACTGTGATGGGTGGCCCAAGATTGGCGAGGATCTCCTTATTTGGTGTCAGTGGGGGCTGCATGGCTGGGCCCCCACTTGTGGTTGTGGGGTCCCCTGGCCATGGCAGCAGCCCTTTGCCAGGCATGATGTATGAGGTTGGTGGCATGATGCCGTATCAGCTCATATGTATGTGCATGCAGGCCCACCTAATTTTCCCTGTGGTCAGGGTCATCCCACAGGGTGGTCCTGTCCCACAGATTTTGATGTCTTTGCCCCAACAGTACTGTGTGGTTTTGTATTACGGCTTCAATTATCAGGCTGCATTCTGTTGGAGAAAAGGTTTCCCACCGGTGATGTGACATTGCGCCTGGTAGACACTGACAGGGAAACACATCACAGGACCCCATATATTTGGCAACAGTATGTCCAGTACCTGCACATGTACTTTGAATATCAGTAGCCAACACTCACAACCATACAAGTAGCCACTACTCACAACCACACCATACCCCTGTAATCTATAAGCACAGTATCAGCTTGCATTGCACTCCTGTTCCTGATGAATCATATTGCCTGCAGTGAGGACAAGTTGTTTGCATAATCCATCATTCCTAATTCAGATCTGTGCAAATGGATGACATTAGCCATCTTCTATGTGGATGATGTGTGGGTGGTGCTGCAGATTGGTATGACTACAGTGTGTAATGCAGCTGGGAGCACATGCCTGAGTTCATGTGGGATGCAGACAGGGATGATATGATGTCCCATGGATATTTACATTTGTTGACTTTCAGTAGGCAATATGTACCTGCTCACTGGAGATGAGGGGAGGGGAGTGGGTGCAGTACATATCCACCGATAGTGATGCTGAGCCAGGGGGATGTTTGCCCTTTACCCTATCTGCATCAGGTTCCCTGTGGCTATGTTGTGTGTGCATGTGATCTGATTGTCCACCATTACAGGTTGGGTTGGTTTGTTACCTCTGAGATTCAGACATATGGGAAGATGGCCTTGTGATTGTCCTTGGCAGATGTCTCCAATCTGTACTCATAGTTTTCCTTACAGTAATCTACCTGTGACCTGATATCTTATTCAGACATTGGTTGACTTGATGCCATGTTGGTTACTCCCCCTAATTTGCCCTGTACAGCCACTATAGGGACCAAGTCTGTGGTATGTGTAATGCTGCTGTCCAGCAAAGGGGATTATTCTACTTTGGTGGAGGCAGGTATGACAAGTAAGGGATTGCTTAGTCCATACAGCCATGTATGTGTTCAATCAGTTGTTTGTGGTGGGCATGGTCACAAAGTCATGACACAGTTGGACACCTCTCCAATTTAGTAATGATAATCATGCTTATTGTACTAACCATGGCTGCATCAGGGCAATGCAACAACCAGTAGCTGCAGAAATGTCATTCTTTTGGGTGCACAGTAATGAAGATTACACACATATACAACATGTGCAGCTTTTTTAACTGACATTTTGCATCCCAAGTCTGTTTTCATGAGGTGGACACATAAACCTACTCATACAGACATGTGCATAGGTAATATGTCACATACATGTCTTTTCTATGTCAGTATAGTACACTGTATTCACACTCTTGCTGTGCAGTCATCCCTCTCAACCTATTACAGCAGGACATCTGTAAGATGCCATGCATACATGGGTGCAATGGGACAAAATCAGTGACAGTGTCTCAATATTGCTGTAACATACTTGAGTCATTCAATAGCACAGTAGCCTTTGCACTGACAGGCATCCCCTGGAGAATGTCCAACAGTCATATGGCAGGAAGATAAGAGAAAGGCTAGGTGGGTGGTAGTGAGGGTAGGAATTGTTAATGTTGGCAGTATGACTGGTATAGGGACCAGGCTAGCTGATATGATGGTCTGGGGATGGTTAATATATTATGTGTGTACAAGAGATCACATGGATGGGGATTATGGTTGGGTTTATGGTAGGCAGGTCACAATTGTGCTATCAAGGTGTGGACTGGAAGAGGAAAGGAGTAGGTCTTCTGCTGAAGGAACAGTATGCCAAAAGTGTTTTTGGAGAATGACATAAGTGTCTGATAGAGTGATGTTTCTGAAGTATAAGCTGACAGTGTAATGATGACTGTTGTTAGTGCATATGCTATGCAAGTTGGTTGTGGGATGGATGAGAAAGAAAAATGTGACACCAGTTGGATGGCATAGTGATGACTGTACCCAAGGGTGACAGACTGGTCATTGCAGCAGATGTCAATGGGCATGATGATGAAGGGAACAGAGGGGATGGGGAATTGATGGGTATGTATGGTATTAAAAGGAGTGGAGATGGTTAGATGGTAGTGGGTTTTGCAAAAAGGATGGACATGGCTGTGATGAATACGAACTATAACATGAGGGAGGAGTATAGGGTGACATACGAGAGTGGACTAAGATGCACACAGGTGAAATGTATCCAATGTAGGAGGGCCAGTTTGAAGGAGATTGTAAAGTGGTGACATGGGAAAGTGTATTTAGACAGCAGAGAATGTTGGTATGTAAGCTAATGTTGGTGACTGGAATGAGGAGGAGTATGGGGGCAGCACCAAGGATCAAATGTTGTGAACTGGAAAAGGGTGATTGTGATGTGGAGTTCAGTGAAGAGTTAAGACAGGCACTGAGTGGCAGTGGCAATCTAACAAATATCTGGTTAAGTACAGCAGATCTGGTAAGGGAGACAGCTAGAAGGGTGCTTGGGGTGACATGTGGATGGAGGAAGCAGTGCAAGGACACCTGTTGGTGGACTGAGGAAGCACTAGACAGTATACAGAGATAGAGGTTGGGGAAGAAGGAGTGGGATTGTCAGAGAGATCAGGAAAGTAGACAGGAGTACAAGGAGATGATGTACATGGCAAAGAGAAAGGTGGCAAGGGCAGAGGATGGGCTTATGAAGAGTTCAATAACAGGTCGGACACTAAGGAGGGATGAAAGGAATTGTACAGATTGGCTGGACAGATGCACTGAGCTAGGAAAGCTGTGCGGAAGATAAGGGTGATAAAGGATGATGAGGTATATGTACTCACAAGCGAGGAGAGTGTTTTGAGCAAATGGGCAGTGTACTTTGAGAGGCTGATGAATGAAGAGAATGAGACAGAGAAGGTTGGATGATGTGGATATGGTGAACCAGAAAGTGCAATGGCTTAACAAAGAGGATGTAAGGATAGCTATGAAGAGGGTGAATGCTGGCAAGCCTGTTGGTCACCATTACACACCTGTGGAAGCATAGGGTTGTTTAGGGGATATGGCAGTGGTGTGTTAGCCAGACTTTTTACTGATATCTTTGGAAGTATGTGGTTGCATAAGGAGTGGAGAGAAAGTGCTTGGGTAAGGTATTAAGAATGAGGTTGATGTGCAGAGCTGTGATAACTACAGAGGAATAGCATTGACCAGTCACAGCATGAGGTTATGGGTAAGAGTATTGGAAGCTAGGTTACCCAGGAAGGTGAGGATTACTGGTCAGAAGTATGGTGTCATGTGATGTTTGCTCTGAGACTGTTACTTGTGGAATACAGAGAAGGCCAGGAGTTGCTCTGTGTCTCTCTGGACTTACAGAAAGCATATGACAGGGTGCCTAGACAGGAGTTATAGTATTATATGATAAAGTCATGAGTGGAAGACATATATGTAAGAGTAGTACAGGATATGTACAAGGGTGGTGTGACAGCACTGAGGTCTGCATTGGAACTGATGGATGTGTTTAAGGTGGAGGTGGGATGACATCAGGGATTAGCAGTGAGCCCTTTCTGATTTGCAATGGTGATGGACAGGTTGACAGACAAGATCATACGGGAGCCCCAGTTGACTATGTTGTTTGCAGATTACATTGTGATCTGTATTGAGAGTAGGTAACAGCTTTTGGAGACCCTGGAGATGTGGACATTTGCTCTAGAGAGGACAGGAATGAAGGTCAGCAGCACTAGGGCAGAATATCTGTGTGTGAATGAGAGGGAGGATAGCGGAATGTTTAGGATGCATGGAGTACAGTTGGCAAAGGTGGATGTGCTCAAATGATTGGGATCAATATATCAGAGTAATGAGGACTATGAAGGACATGTGAGGAAGAGAGTACATCTAGGATGGAGCGGGTGGAGAAGAGTGTCAGGGGTGATATGTGACAGACAAGTACCAGTAAATGTGATATGTAAGGTCTACAAGAGGGTAGTGAGACCACCTGTGTTATATGGGTTGGAGACAGTGGCAGTGACAAAAAGACAGGGGTCAGACCTGCACATGGCAGAGTTACAGATGTTATGATTTGCAATGGGTGTGACACGGGTGCACAGGTTTAGTAATGTGCATTTGACAGGCTCAGGCCATTTTGGATGGATATGAGATAAAGTTGGAGAGGCAGCATTACATCAGTTTGGACATGTGCTGAGGATGGGTGTTGGCTATATTGCGAAAAGGATGGTAAGGATGTAGCTGCCAGGTAAGAGGAAGACAGGAAGGCCTCAGATAAGGTTTCCAGATGTGGTGAGAGAGGACATGCAGGTGGTTGGTTTAAGCGAGCAAGATTCAGAGGACAGGCAGAAATGACAACACATGATCCACTGTGGCAATCCCGAATGGGAAAAGCCAGAGGACAATGAAGGTGGATGTTGTAATGTCAGTCTTCACAGATTTGGCAAGGATTTGACTGACATAACACAACTGTATGGATAAATGACTACAAATATGAGGCACACATATGGTCAGTGTGCAGAACACTGGACAGTTGAATGATATTAGCTCAGTATGTAACATGCAGTTCAACACACACATCTGCAGCAGTACTTTACTCTGTGCATGCTCTGTATAGTTGTCTTATATTTACAAGACAAAATGTGTATCATAGTTATATGCACAGGTAACATATGGGTATGTACAACATGCCAGTAGCTGGCCTAGTGACTACAGACAGATCCACATGCTATGGCCATTAGTGCTGTTCAGCAATACATCAATACAGCAAGTCTTGTTGAGGCATATGCTTTCAAACCCCTATTGTCCATTATTACAGACCACCTACTGCATTCAATTACACACTTACTTGTTTCACATACCTTTTTTATCTGGATTTTTCACTGATATAGCCTTTTTTCACACTACTTCAGCTTTGCACTGATGGACTGCCTATGACAGAGGTGGTTTGGATAGATGGAAGCTTGTCTTTTGTAGGTAATTCTCATGACCATGTGATGGCCTGAGCGCCAACTGGTCTTCCCCAGTTGCCGATTGCATGCAGTGCAGCTGTGTAGTTATTCCAATAGTCAATGTCATGGCAACACACTCCTATAATTGAGTACTCCATGTGGGCATTGGCCCTTTCTCTTGCCTGTGAGGAAGAGGTATTGGAGGTGTGTGAGCTAATACCTCTTAGAACAAGACCTATGGAGACAAGTCAACTAAATGGAGTGGAGAAGATTCAAGACATAGGGGCAGAATGTGAGTACTGCTGTTATATGTTTTGAATACTGCTTGTTTAACAGGGTTTGTCTGAACATGCTACTTCTGCATGGGGTTCAGTCTGGCAAAGTTATTTGTCTCCACAGCTCTCAATTGCAGGGCTATCCACATAATGGCCAGATGATTGCCTGTTATAATTGATCTGTTCCCCAGACAGGCGTTGTCCTTGGCAAATCAGTAGCATACTTTGGTGATTACAAGCAGTCAATGCTAACATCCATTTGTGTTTCATACTCAGAAAAGATATGTTACAACAAACCATATAACACCAGCAATGTTCTGTGTATAGCAGCAATATTTCAAGTATGGCCATGTTTTTGGGCCTCTCTCCCAAATTATGTCAGGGTTTGTAAATATGTCATACAGTAGGAGGTTGATAGATAGGGTCTACCATTATTTTGTTCTGTCATTCCTGCTGAGGGGAAAGGTAGACAACATGTGGGACTCTGTACATTCAAGAGGTTGGTGTATGGAGAATGCTCTTAGATGCCCTTGTAACATATGTTATGTAGGGGAGAGTAATAAGTGTTTTAAAACTAGGCTGTTAGAACATGTGACATATTACTGATGAGAAAGAAGACAGTTCTATAGCTGTACATTTCAATGATTCTCACCATGGGGGTAGTAGTCATGAAGGAACATTTATGTGCAGTATCAGTTTAAATTCTTAAATGTGATACTTTATCTCCTATGGGGTTAAATGAGTAGTGTAATTGGAGGCTGTGTATACACATATAATTAAGTGTAGTGGGTTACAAGGTACTGGTTTGGAAAAAGTCTGTTTCTCAGTTTGATCAAACAGTTGCAAAAGAACAATTGTTATGGACATAATCGATGTATGTTTTTAAATGTGATACTTTATCCCCTAGGGGGTTGAATGAGGAGTATAATTGGAGGCTGTGTATTTAAATGTACTTAAGTGTTAATTGCTTCTTCTAATTAAGGCAAGTATTTCTTGAAGGCTTTGGCAAAGACATCAGAGTAAAATGAACTTGTGCGAATTACTGGCTGTTTGTATTTTTGTTTACTATCTTCACTCATTGTAGTTGTATTGCTAAATGGTCACTGTATATGTCTGGCCATTGTGTATGGCCTATCATGGTTTTGTAGCAGTATACTGTTCACTTATTATTTGGACTGGGGGTGACAGATGTGAGTGTCATGGGTCCTTTTGTATCCAGCTGTGCATGCTACCACAGTTATGGGTGGTCTATCAGCAGCATATGTTTGTATGGGCATTCAGAGACGTGTATGCATATATATATATTATATATATATATATATATATATATATATATATATATATATATATATATATACATATACATGTCAGCATTTCTTGGTAATATATCTATATATTGTTATACATAAATATGTATCTCCACCCATATCTATCTGCTGGATACAGAGTGATTAAGGCACTTTTAAGCAGTTATAAGTGGGTTTGTGTGGTGTTAAGTGACACTAAAAGACGGTTAAATCAATAGGCGCTTAAACTGTGTAGGCTTCACTTACCGACCATTATCAGTGCACAAATGTGCTTAGCAGAGCTAATTACTGGTTATCATTCACATTTAAGCAATGTGTAAACCTGTTAAGCATAGCTCAGCCCTGGTAACCATTGCTCACATTCCAGTCTCAGCAGAGTAATGACATCATGTAATAAGTTTATTTAATTTCCGGTACATAACATGCTCTTGGTGTTTCAGCTGTATGCTTTTTATATATCTTGTATTGGATATTAATATAATATTATTATATTAACTGTAGAGTACTATGTTTTCTGGCCATGCCATTGTGGACTGCTGTCATGTACTAATGACATACATTTCAGTTTCAGACTTCTATCCTTCAAGACATTCATCCTAATGCATAACATGTTTGCTGTCCACTTTCTGTCTGCCCTCTGTGCAGATGTGCAGATATCAGGTAGAGCTAAGGGCATACGACTATGTATGTGCCCTCATAGTTTTGTGCTGTAGGCCTGGACACTGCTGCTAGCTCCAACAAATGGGGCATCCCTCATGTGGGCCTTGGCCATTTTACTTGCCTGTGTGAGGGACATTACAGAGGTGATGGGCTACAGATTCACAGACAGTAGGTGGGAATATTCCACAGGACATTCGGAGACAGCACAACATGGGGGACATATCTCCATAATTGTGAACAGATCCTATGTCATCCTCAGCGCTGTTATACACATGGTGGGTTGATAGGTTGACAGGGTTTGTGTGGACATGCATTTTGTGAGTAACGTCATGTCTGACAGTGATATGTCTCTGACATACTTCTCCACTGGCATGCTGTTCACAGACTGGCCACATGTTTGCTTGTTATGTTTTGTCTTTTCCCCAGACAGTTGTTGCCCTTGGAAAATCAGTCAGGGACTCTGGAGAATGCAGTCAGTAAATACTAATATCCATTGGTATTACTGACTTCATATTCCTCATAAAGGATATGTTACAACAGACACAGTAACATCAACAAATGTCTAAATTTCTGACAGCAGTATGCCCAATCTATGCCTGTGTTTGGCTCTGACACCAGTCATTGGTCTCAGTGAGGCCTTTCTGTAGGGGTTTATATCATAAGACCAAAAGTGTAAAATATCAAATGTCAGAACATCAAACTTCTAACCTCAAAACCCGATAACTTCAAAAGCTGAGAACATTGAAAACGGAACCTCCGAATAGCAACGGTAGGCCACATCACAAACGGAACCTCTGAATAGTAACGGTTGGCCATTAGGGTTAGGGTTAGGGTTAGGGTTCTAACCTCTTCTGAGACATTACACAGTCATATCTTGTCCCTAGTACTCCAGTGGCAGTAGGATAAGAAGCAGCAGCCATGTTGCTATTCGGTCACAGCTAAGTGCACAGGAAGTGGACGTGGAAGGCTTACTTTTATAGTGTGTATTTACAACACATACTAATACTGTTATGATTTTTAATGAGAACACATCCTAATATTTGTATGAGTTCTTTGTATAATAGTACAATTTTACTGGTTCTGCTGCTATTAAACCGTAGTTCGTACCATACGTTATGCATATGGAGCAAAACGTATGGTACAAACTATGGTTTAATAGCAGCAAAACCGTAGTTCATACCATACGTTATGCATATGGAGCATTTCACAGTGATGTCAGGGTGTGTGTGTTTAGGAAGGCCAACTATGAGCATCCATTTTCGATGTTTTCAGCTTTCAAAGTTATCAGGTTTTGAGGTTAGACATTCGATGCTCTGACATTCGATATTTTACACTTTTGATCTTATGATATAAACCCTTCTGTAGTATGTCAGCATCACTTGGGTAGTTAATAGCTGCCAACTTGCAATCATCTGCAAACATTGTCAGTCAGAGTCCCTTCATGTTGGCATGGACTTCAGAGAAGTTGATACCAAACAGAAGATGACCCAGGAATGAACCCTGTGGAACTCTACTTGTGACTGGTCAGCAGTCTGACTTGGGGTCAGCTACTTTCACACTGTGGGTTCTATATGTGAGACAGTTTGCAATCCACCTACTGTTATAGGGGTTGATGCATAGCTCAGTGAGGTTATCTATGATTCCTGAGTGAGGAATGTTATCAAATGGCTTGGCCAGATTGAGGTAGGCTGTATGAACCACCTTGCCTTCATCCACAGCTCTGGTGACTGACTCAAAGAAATCAACCAGGTTGATTGAACAGGCATGATCTACCCTTCACAAAACCAAACTGTGTGGAATCCTGAGTCTGGAGATTCCCATATCCCTGTTTCTTAAGTCCATGTTGATGCATTCCATAGATTTGCATGACAGCCTTTTCAGGCTAATGGGGCAATACATCGTAGGGTCTGCAGCCATTCCTCCTTTGTGGAGAGGGATAACTATGGCAGTGCACCAGTCAGTAGGGACAAAGTCTGAGGTGAGGCTGTGATTGAACAGACCACACAGGTGAGGTGCCAGTTCACATTGTAGATCATGCAGAAGACAGCCAGGGATACTGCCAGGTCCAATAGAAGCTGCATTCTTGGCCTTGGACAGTGATGTTTTTAACCCAAACAGCAGTACTACTAGATGCCTGGCAGTGTACTGGTATTGTGAGTGGTCCTTTGGGGGTGGGGAGAGGGGCAAAGTTTCCATGGAATCTGAGTGCTAGTATATTGGCAATATCTGTTGGCTTAGTATAGGAGATACCATTGTGCAGTAGCTCAGAGCACATGTTGGTATTGCCATAGAGATTCTTTACATAACTATATAAGATCTTGTGGTTGTCTTTACTGTGAGATGAAATTCTGTTTTCACAGCTAGCTTTACAGTATTTGATTCATAGGTTCATAGGTAAATACTAGGCTATTAGCCCTAGGGCCTATATAAGCCTAGCCAAACGGTACCCTGGCTTTTGCCACCCAAGAAAATTATTTTCCTGTGCCCCTGTCAAGCAGAGCCACAGAAGTGATCCCCGGGGTGAATTTCCCATCTCTCATCCAATCATCAAGATTTTTCTTGAAGAGTGCTAATGAGGAGCATTGTTTGATATAGATAGGTAGTTTGTTCCAGAGTATGGGAAGTCTTTAGGACAGGAATCTATCCCTCCAGCATGTTCTGTTTATTGTGGTGACAAGGTTTAGGTCCCTAGAGTGTGTAGTTCAGAGGGTTTGGGATTTCTTTAAGTGGAGCATTTCCAACAGCTCTG
Source organism: Protopterus annectens (assembly GCF_019279795.1). Lineage (NCBI taxonomy): Eukaryota > Metazoa > Chordata > Ceratodontiformes > Protopteridae > Protopterus > Protopterus annectens. The sequence continues at coordinate 428,229,025 of NC_056745.1, read as the reverse complement.
GGTTTGACATAGCTTTGTATGTTAGGCAGAGATCGCCTCTGAGTAGGCGATATGTGACAGAGTAAAGCTGGAGTTTTTTGAGATGGTCTGCATAGGGCATCTGTTTGAGGCTGGTAATCCTCTTTGTGAGGTATTTCTGCGGCCTTTCCAGTTGTTGTAGATGTCTTGTGAGGTACATACCAAAAGGGACGTTGTACTCTATAATGGGTCTAATGAGTGATGAGTAGAGGGGAACAATGACCTCTTTTTTCCTGGATGAGAAACCTTTTATGATGGGGTGTGCCACGTAGAAGTATTTACTGACTACTGTGGTGATGTGATTATCAAAGGAGGGATTACTCTCCACCTGTGTCCCAAGGCATCTTATCACACTTTCAGTGTTAAGTAGACTACTGCCTATGTGGTAGTTCATGGAGACAGAGTTTTTACCAAAAGAGATGATAATTCACTTTTTGGCATTGAACTTGAGGCCATGGCTTTGACACCAGGCATCTGTCTCAGTGAGGCCCTTTTGTAGGATGTCCACATCGTTAGGAGTTTTGACTATGGCTCCTAGTTTGCAGTCATCTGCAAACTTTTTTAGCCAAAGACCTGCTGTGTTAGCCTGAACTTCAGAGAAGTAGATACCAAACAGGAGAGGACCTAGGACTGAACCCTGTGGTACTCCATTTGTCACTGGTCTGAAGTTGGATTTGGAGTCTGCTACTTTCACAGTGTGGGTTCTGTCAGTGAGCCAGTTTGCAAACCATCTTGTGATATACGGATTTATA